>NW_024503679.1:1503704-1688394 GCF_017590055.1 Onychostruthus taczanowskii | reverse complement strand
CCCCGCCCGCCCGCGGGCCCGGCGCCGCCCCCCGGCACCGAGCGGGCACGGCCGGCTGCGGGCACGGCTCCAGCCCCGACCCCGGCGCCAGGCCTCGCTCCAGCTCCTGCTCCAGCTCCGGGCCCATCTCCGCACCCAGGGGCTCCAGTTCCAGGCCCAGCTCCGATTCCAGGCCTCAGCCCCTGCTCCGGCTCCAGCCCCCGCTGCAGCCCCTGTTCCAAGCCCCAGCAGCAACCACAGCTCCAGGCTGTAACCCAGCTCCAGTTTCAGGCCCTGGGTCCAGCCCCAGCTGCAGCCCCAGCTCCGAGCTCTAACCCCAGCTGCAGGCTCTAACCCCAGCTCCAGCCCCAGCTCCAGGCTCTAACCCCAGCTCCAAGCTCTAACCCCAGCTCCAGTCTAACCCCAGCCCAGCCCCAGCCCCAGCTCCAGGCTCTAAACCCAGCTCCAGGCTCTAACCCCAGCTCCAAGCTCTAACCCCAGCTCCAGTCTCTAACCCCAGCCCAGCCCCAGCCCCAGCTCCAGGCTCTAAACCCAGCCCAGCTCCAGCCCCAGCCCCAGCTCCGGGCTCTAACCCCAGCCTCAGTTTCAGGCCCTGGGTCCAGCCCCAGATCCATCTCCAGTGCCTGCTCCAGCCGTGGCTCCCAGGCCAGTTCCAGCCTCACCCCCTGGCTCCGGGCCCCAGCTCCAACTCCAATTCCAGCCCCAGCTCCAGCCCCATCTCCAGTCCCGACCCCAATTCCAGCCCAAACCACTGCTTCCAGGCCCAGTGCAGCCTCAGCGCCAGCTCCAGGCCATGCTGGTGACAGCACTGCACCCTGCACTTTGACTAAAATTTAATAAAATGTGACCTGTGGGCGTGCCTGGATGTGACACAACTGGAATGTGGTTATTTCAGCTGCAGAAATAATTTATTGGGGGAAAAAAATGGAGACTTCAGGGATTCTGGGTTTTGGGGAAAAGAGGTTTTCTGCTCAAATGGAGTTGACAAACACCTGAAATAGATTATCCCCTCCAGTGTCATGGAATATCATGGAATATCCTGGGTTTAAGGTACCCACAAGGACCATTGAGTCCAAGTCCTGTCCCTGCAGGATGCCCCAACAATCCCACCCTGTGCCTGAGAGCATTGTCCAAACTTTCCCTGAGCTCCGGCAGCCCTGGGGCTGTGCCCATTCCCTGGGGAACCTGGGCAGTGCCCACCACCCTCTGAGGAAGAACCCTTTCCTCATATCAAACCTAACCCTCCCCTGACACAGCTCCAGCTGTTCCCTCGAGTCCTGTCATGGGTCACCAGAGGGAAGAGCATTCTAAGAACATTCTGTAGCTGAAAGCTTTCCAAGCTTTCCTTGGAACCAGAAAATATACAGGATTTATCATGTAAAATTTCCAGAACCAGCTAAAAATGGCCTGTGTTTCTAATATTATTTTGTCCTCCTCCTTGCATGAATAGATATATTTATGAATTGAGTTTCCCTAAAAATGTTTCGCCTCCCAGGCACATGAAGTCTGGTGCTATTTTTTTTTTCCCTTTCAGGATCATTCCCTGGAATATTTATTGGAGTCAGAGTCAGCATCCTTGCAGTGGTTACTCTGAGGGTAGGGAAGCAAGTTCTTGGGAAGCTGTGACAAAACACCTTACTCATTGTTTACACACCAATATAATTCCTGACACCTCTGTGGAAGAAGGAATATTTGCACTTTATGGAAAGGTTGGCAACAGCTGTTTCTTCCTGGATATGCTTGTTTTCTCAAGGCACCTGCTTGTTCCTTTCCTTTTTAGGGTGTATTTGCCTCCAGAGTTGCCTTGCCACTCAAATTATCCGTGTGGGATTCACTGTGAAACCCTGCAGCTCCACCAGCACAGCACAGCCTGATGCCTGGGCTCCCTAAATCTGAAAAAATCCTGGAGGCATGGACTGGGAACTTCACTGGGAACTCAGGGCTCTTGCTGTGATACACTCCTTTGGGTTCTCACGCCAGTTCCTTGCCTGCCTTTGGGCAAAAACTGACTTTTTGTTGGGGCAGGGAAGCTGGTTCCTTCAGCTCTTCTGCTCCTCCTGCCATGACTGTCAGCACTTTGCCCTCAGTTTTCTTCCCTTCTCTTCTCCTCTTCCTTTCTGAATCAGATTCCCTTACACTTCCATGTTTTCTCTGCCAGAATTTGCTGCCTGTGCCTGCTGGACTTGCTCTTCCTTCAGGACCACAAGGACTTCACCAACCACTACAAATCCTCCAAGATCCTCCTTTAAAAGATGTTTTGAAGACCTTGCAATGGTCAATTTCTCTTTGTTTGCCTTCAGCATTGCCTGACAAGCCCTTTTGACTGCCACCCAAAGACAAAACACCTTTAGGACTTAGTCCTAATTAATTTCTCTTTCACCTCTGTGTGTGGGTGTCCAGCTTTCACTGGCAAGGCTGCCATTCATGTTCCTGCAGGCACACAAGAGCAGTGCTGTGGGATTATGTCATAGCCATGGTGTGAGCTCTCACAACAATCCTCATTACCAGAGCCATTTCACTGCTCATTAACTCAACCAAATGTTTGCCCGTTTGTTCTGTGATCAGGATCGTTGTGGTCTTGCTGGGTAGGGATGTGGGTGCTTTGTTGACATGAAAATAACTCAGTTCGCTTGCAGCAGCCAAACTCAGTGTGTGTTTTCCTTGTGTGCAAATTATGAAACACCTCAGAACTAACTCAGCGAGGAGAGGTGGGGCATGACCTCGGGGAGATGAATCCCCATGTCTTGGAGGAGAGGATGAACTCCCCAAAATAAAGAGCAGCGTTGCAGGTCACACACCCACAGATCCCCGTGGAGGGGGAGGACAATGCCTGGAACCCAGGGCTCCCTGCAGTGATCCCTCAGCAGTCCCACAGCTGGGGCAGCCTCGGGGTGATGCTGTCCTGGGGACCCTGTGTGGGGTGGCAAATAGCTGCTGTAAGTTCAGATGTCAGGGTGAGCCTCTGCCTGCTCCCAAGTGCAACCAAAGGGCTGGATTCTCTGCAGCCCAGGCTCAATCTCTTCATCTGCATGAACTCTCCATCTCCATGCACAGGCAGGACTCACACTGGAGGCAGATGCTCCTATTCTCCTTCCCTTAGTTACCTTACAAAGGGTTCTGGTGTTTGCCTAGGAGGTGTTGTCACCCCCAGCAGGATCGCTCTGGAGCTTCTTCCACATCCCAGCACCACAATTCTATTTTTGATCAGCTACGTCAATGTGTTTTCTCCAGAACTGACGCAGAAAATTCTAAGGTGCCTGTCCAAGATCTACCATCACCTTTGACAGGGTTGGAAAAATAAGTCAATTAGTTATTACAGTACTAACTGTGATAACTGTACCTCAGCTGTAAAGCCAGCATCCTGTGGCAGTCTTATCTCCTCTTGGAACCAAAGGGACCTTGAGTGGTAGGGCTGTGTAAGGTAGTGACCTACCACCCAGCCTAGATTAGGATGAGGTTCAGTAATCCTATGGAATAGCGCCAAGCATTTATTACATTCTGAAATAATAATTAAATAATCCAATGGGAGAAGAAGGCCCTGAAAGCCGTTGTGGCTGCTGGATGTAAGTTTTTGCATTATTGTTCTATTCTGGGTCAAGATTTTCATCCACCTTCTCATGTACATGCCACTGCTCCCTCCACCTCTTCTATAAATGCTGTGACTCCATCAGCTGGGTATTTACTAAACATGGAACTGTTTGCACACTCAGATTTGTGATTTCCACAGAAGTCATCCTCAGCCCTGACTTCCTTGTCCACCCCTGCTCCCAGCTCTGCGTGTTGATAAGACATGACACCACATACCATCCCATCAATTATTGTTTAACACAACTGTCCCCTGGGAAACGCCACTCAGGAAATCATTTGACGTGTCCTGGTGAGACAAACATTTAGGGACTGAGTGCCAGATTTTTAAGAGCATGGAGGAGTGTGTGTTCCCCCTTCCTGGCAGAGGTGGCTGTTCCCTGCAGGACAACCACCCTGTCCCCAAGCCTGAGGTGGCTAACAGTCCCCCTGCACTGCCCCCAGGATTACAGAGCTCACCATCAAACTCTTCTGCAAATGAGCTCTGTCTGAATGGCAGAGGTGGATCTGGGAAAGGTGCTGGTAGTTGACACTGGAGCCATGTGTCCACCTAAGTTTTTTGTGTGCTTTCCTGGTAAATCCTGTAGCTGTGTGAGTCATGCTGGAGACTGGCAGGCTATGCCAGGGCAGGGTGCAGGCTGCAGGAGTCACCAAGGAGTTTGGTGGAGTTCAGGGTCAGGGTCATAACCCACAGAATCTCTGCTTTGCTTTGTGACTAACTCCTGCTCTGTGTTCCCACAAATAGCCCCTCTCTTCTCCCAGGTATCTATGGTTTTAAAACTCTTTACAATCAGCAAGATCTTCTTGGTAACCTATTTTGAAGCCTCCCATGCTGCTTCCTTCCTTGCTCTGGCATTGCCACCCCAAGAGCAGACAAATCCCACCCTTCCATGTCCTTGCACCAGCATCGTTCTCTTAGTGGTGTTGCTGTGCCCCCGCCTGCCTTCTCTTTGAAGTACAGTTTTGCTGATGTTACACTTTTCATTCAAAAGGCTGCCAGAATTCCTCTGGCAACTTCATCTCCAGCCTCCATGGGAGCCAAGCACTGTCCCAGTTCCCCAGCTCATGGGCTGCACGTTGTGGACTATCACCAGAAGCATTTGGACAATGCTCTCAGATGCATGGGGGGATTCTTGGGTTGTCCCATGCAGGGCAAGGAGTTGGACTGGATCCCTTCTAACTCAGGATATTCCATGATTTCGTGATTCAGTGATCTACTTGCTGGTTCAAATCAGAAGAACAAGGCACTCAGCCCAAGCTTTGCTCCTAAAGGCCTCAGTCACATAAGCACCAGTGCTGGTGTAAAGCCTGTATGTATTTGCTCTTCAAATATTTTCAAAGTAATCTAAACCAGCTGACCCATTTCCCCCACGAAGAGTTTACACATCTTTTTACAGTGATCAGAAATATCACTGCAGCAGGAGATCCTAGAAAAGGAATAAAAGAGTGGGATGCAAGTGACAGAGAGAAGAGATACATAAATCAGTCCAAAATCCATGGAGTGGGAGGCAAGGAATGTGTACCTAGAAGCACTCTCTGGATGTGAGCGTGTGTGTCCCTCTAGCTCCAGAAGTTCCACTGAACACGTTGGGTTTGCCCATGTTTACCCAAAGGCTCTGCTTTGAGCAGCAGTGGGATTTCTGTGGGCAAGTCAGGGCACCTCAAGGCACATCCCTCTAAGTACAGAACAAAGACTGTTGAACGCTTTCCTGACACCAGCTGGCATTTCTGAGGAGTGCCAACCCCTGAGATCTGCTCCTGCGCACGACTCGGGCCCCACGGGGCTGCTGGGCTGACATGGAGCTGCTTCACCTCAGCCAAGCCCTCTCTTCTTCCTGGGATGGTTTTGTGGAGCAGCTTGTCCAAGGGAAGTTGTCCATCCCTGCTCCTTTATCTCAGGGTGCAGATGTCTCCTCTCCTTGCATCTCTCTTTCATCACAGCCTCTGGGGATGCTGCTCCTCACTACTCCTAGCAGTGCTCCACCATTTGGCTTTTCTTCTGGGGCTGCCCCACAATGCTGCCTTGCATCCTGCCTCATTTATGCAGGGCTGTGCTTGGAGGAAGAGACATGAAATTAAATGGGAGGAGTTACAAAAACACTATTTTCCACAGCCCACTGCACAAAGCATTCCACGTGGTGGCTCAGGGATGATTTTACCCTGACAGCTCCTCCCAGCTCCCCCCTTTCTCATCCTGACGTTGGCTCTGATCACTCCCTCTCCATCCTTGGACCTGCAAGCTCTGACATTCATGCCTAAAACTTTGCCCAGAAAGGAAAATCCCATAGTTCTGATTATTTCCACTGAGAAAAACATGAGAAAATAATTTGTTTCTTCATTTCTCACCCCAAAGCACCTTCTGTGAGTGTCCCCAGCGTTTGCTTTCACTTTCTGTCCCAAGGACCTTCCGTGCACGGCAGCTTTGCTCTGATCCCTTCCACAAACACACGCTGCTGGGACATCACCTTTTTCTTCACCACAGCATATTTTCTTTAGAAAACCAAGGTGTACTTACTGGCTTGGGATTTGTGTGCCTGTTTGTAAGAATCTTTTTTAAGAATACAAACAGATTAAGAAGAAGTTGTTATCTTCCTGTTTTGTTTTATATAATGCTTTTTTTTTAAGGGCAGGCATGAAGAGAACACCAAGAAGGGTTTGAACACTCTGGAAAGGTTTAAACCTTCAAAACCTTGTCTGCATTCAGTGTCATGTATTTAACCACTAAAACAATAGATATTTTTTACTCTAGCTAAAAAGTTTTCTTTTTAAGGAAAAATATCTGTTCATCTTCATTTATTGAGTGATAAATGATTACTGACTGTGGCCTGAGAGACAGACAATCAGATATTTCTGCAAATCAGGTTTAGCAGTTACCCATCTCCCATGCAATGTCCCCTAAATTGCAAGAAACAGAAAGTTTTGAGTTGGAGGCAATTCTGGAGATCGCTAAGGTTGAAGAGATCTCTCACCACTGCTCCATACCCTGTCCAGCCACTCTGCCACTCTCAAGGTAAATTTTTTCCCTTGTGTCCCACTGGAATTCCTCCCATTTCCCAACAAACTTGCTCCCCAGACACAGGCCCTCTCCATCAGAAGTGAAAAATAATAATTTTATACTGTGAAATGCTAAGAGATGACTTTTAGCCTTCATTAAATGCTCACATACTTTTTAAGGTTCCACCACCACTTTTTTTTTGACATATATTGGATGTAAGCTTTCCATGTCTGTTTAATAAAGCCAAATCCATCACAGGAGCTCAGAATATCATCCCAAGAGATACCCTGGAATTTTTGTATCTATGGCATGGACAAATTTTTCAGAATTGGCTTTTTTTTTATTTTTTTTTTTTTTTTTAAGGAAAGAAACCAAGAAACAAGCACAGTGGTCCTTTGGATTTCCAGGTAACCCTTTCCTTGGTAAATATTAAGGAAGTAGGTCCATGTCAAAATGCCCTGATCAAATCCAGTTACTG
Source organism: Onychostruthus taczanowskii (assembly GCF_017590055.1). Taxonomy (NCBI): domain Eukaryota; kingdom Metazoa; phylum Chordata; class Aves; order Passeriformes; family Passeridae; genus Onychostruthus; species Onychostruthus taczanowskii. The sequence goes on along the minus strand of NW_024503679.1, from coordinate 1,681,336 downwards.
CATTTCAGGAGGATACTGGCACAGTCAGGCTGATCCTCATGAGAAAAATTTCTCTCCAGCTTCCAAAAATTGCCTCTAATGAGGCAACTAACTAAAAATGTCAGCTTCCAAGGAAAAACACACAGCCCACACTGAAGTGCTACACCAGGAACCTGAAATAGGGGTATTTAATTAATCAAATTTTACCCTGTTTGGTCCTCATCAGCATTTTAATATACTTGGGGCACAAAGGCAAGGCTGGAATAGGATCACAGAATTATGGAATCACTTAGGCTGGGAAATGCCTCTGAGATGGTCCAGCCTAGCTGTTCCCCCAGCCCTGCTGTGTTCAGCACTAAACCATATCCCCAAGTGCCACATCCACACAACTCTTGAACATTTCCAGGGATGGTGACCCCACTGCTGCCCTGGGCACCCTGTTCCTGTGCTTCACCGTCCTTCCAATGAAGAAATTTCCCCTAATTTCCAATCTAAGCCTCCCCTGGTGTGACCTGAGGCCATTTCCTCTCCTCCTGTCCCTGTTCCCTGGGAGCTCAGCCTGATCCCCCCTGGCTGTCCCCTCCTGTCAGGGGGCTGTGCAGAGCCAGAAGGTCCCTCCTGAGCCTCCTTTTCTCCAGCTGAGCCCCCCCAGCTCCCTCAGCTGCTCCTGCTGCTCCAACCCGTCCCCATATGTCCTCATTACATCCAGATGGGATTTGGGAAGCAGAGGTAGAGCTGCAGCTCTGTCAGGAGGGCTGGAGAAGCTACAGGAGGTTTTTGTGACCTGGAAGGTGTTATCAGGGGTTTCTCGCCCCATCAGGTGACACTGAAGGCTCAGACTGTCTGCCCTGGTAGAACTTGTTCCCAAGGAAACCTGCTGGGATCAGTCAGCTGGCATCCACCTGCCCCAGCAGGCACCTCTGGAAATGCCACACAGGGTGACCCCCCTGCAGGGTCACCCACCAGTGCAGGGACCTCCTGGGCACTGGCAGACGTGAGCCAACCCCTGGCAGATATTTGGAGCTGGCAGCCATAAAGCTTCTTGCTGAGGGAAGGATGATCCAGCTCAGGCTGACACCACGGATGCTGTGGACAGAGAGCAGCTCCAGCCTTTCCCAGACATTTGCAAGGATCAGGCTCCTCTGCCAAAACCTTGCTCATGATCCTTAGGGGTGACAGATCCCTGGGAAACTCCAGCACATTCTGATTCCAGCTGGGGGTGGGCAGGTGTTGCTGTCTTTGTCACCAGAGAGAGAAGAGCCCTTGTAGCTGTCCCCTGAGGGGACTGTGTTGTCACACACAGAGCCCTGAGCAACCAACCCTGCCCTCAGCACGATGCCAAGGACAGCAAGGGGACAAGGGAAGACATCAGTGCTGGGACCACTGCCCTGACAGTCAGGAATTGCTGCCACTGCCAGCAGTTGGCTTTAACCCATTGCTCCACTGGCTTTAACACAGGCTGCCACTCTCCCTTTGCTGCTGGAACTGCTGTCCTGGGTAAGCAGCGTGGACACTTGGAACCCAGGGGAGATTCAGGAGGTCAGAGTCACCCCTGGCACCCAGAGGAGCATGAAGGAATGTGTCAGCCACAACTAAGCCCAGCAGGTGAAGCCAAATGGACAAAGCCCGGGGATGATGCCCGATGGATGAAGCCCAGCAGGTGAATCCCACCTGGAGAAGCTCAGTGGATAAAGCTCAGCAGGTGAATCCCATCTGGAGAAGCTCAGTGGATGAAGCCCAGCAGGTAAATCCCACCTGGAGAAGCTCAGTGGATGAAGCCCAGCAGGTGAGGCAGGCTCTGCCATGCCTAGGGAGCACGGGAAATGGAGGGAATGGGAGAGCTCTGGGTTCCCATAGTAGACAAACTATGGGTTCACATAGTAGACAAAGAGACTCCAACCCATCAGCATCCCAGGGAAAAGCTGGGATTTCTCTTGTGCTGAGCACCCCAGACCAAGAGAGCAGGACATTTTGGATGTATTTGGAGATCCTCCCAGGTTCTTATCAGGAGCTGGTGTTGCCCTGTCCCAGAGGTTGCTGCAGCTGGTTCTTGGTCTCCTGCCTGCGCTGGGCTGAGACCTGCAGCCTGAACTGAATTTTGATACAATAAAATTTCTTTAAATCAAAAGAAGTGACAGAGACAGATTCCACCAAGAACAGATTGAATATTAAAATTCTGGCAGAGTGGAGGAGAGGACTTTGAACCCCTTCAGAAAATGTTTGAAACAACTTCTGGTTTTGATGTTGTCACTTTCTCATTCTCCTGACAAGAGAATTTTAAACAAGAAATGGTGACACTTTTAACATGATGTGAATACCTGTTGGAGATGTCCTGAAATGTTTATTAGATAAGTGACTAAGCTTTGAATTTGTTTTTGATGCTAGTTCAACTTTTCCATAAGTTACCATGATGTCTCAACCATGCAGACTAGAACCCTTTTAGATATGTGAATATGTGCAGCACCAGTTTATAAGCTTTAAAGAATAAGAGACATATTGAATTTAGCATTAAACAGCAAGATGCAAGAAGGCACCAAGTGTCCTCTTCTCCCTTCAGGCATGCCGGCTTGTCCCGTGCCAGTCTCCCAGTGCCATCTGCCGTCTGTGCCGGCACACCGAGGGCTGGCAGTGCTGCTCCTGCCCAGGGAGGAGCTCGCTCACTCATCTCAGGCTCACTGGCCAAGGGAGCTGTGCAGGTTGCCCGGAGCCCCGCGGGGGTGGCTCCCACTCCCCGTGTGGATAGAGAGCCGAGTGTGTCATGGCTGTGTCATCCCAGAAGGCATCACACTTCTTCTTTTTGAGTTAAATGAGTAATACCAGGAGCTATGCATAGGAGAGGCACTCAGAACAGCGACAGCTCAGCCTCAGGGGGATTCCCAGGCTCAGCTGGACATGCCAGGACCGGTCTGAGTGGTGATGTCCCACCTCAGCCCGCTTGGAATATGAAGCAACACCCCATCCCATCCCATCCCATCCCATCCCATCCCATCCCATCCCAAATGCAGTGTATTTTTGATAACAACTCTGTAGCTGACCAGAAAACCAGAAAGTATTTTCCTTTATGAACTTAATATAGAGCTTCTTTGCATAAAGAATGTCCTCTGTGCCCATCCTGAGGAGGAGGAGAAGGTGCAGGACGGAATGCACAGAATGCACGCGTGTTTGCTCCGCTGTCCCGAGCTGGAATCGCTGCCAGCCCTGCCGGAGTAGTGCTGCGGCTTGCTGTGCTCAGGTCTCGGATGCCACCTCCTGGCTTTCCTGCTAAACTCTCCATGTCGTGACAGCGCCGACCGGGAGCGCATTTCTCATCCCACATCCCAAATAACAGCGCCGTTAAAGCCTGCCTGGCTCAGAGCAGCTTTTGTTCTTTGTGGAGCTGACCCAAAACCACGCGCTTTTTAAATGCGATGGGGTTACCTGCTGTAATTAATGACCCTCAGGATCCCATCGCAGCAACACCTTGAGTCCCATAGCCTCTCTGGGATGTCCCCCATCCCTTTGGGGGTGGGAACTGTCCCCCTTCACCTTTCCCTAACAGTTATTTTTGGGGTGTATTTTGTTACATGATCCCTGTGGTATCCGTTGTTTATCACTGTGTCTTTCCACAGGTATTGGGATGCCAATTCCAAGTCTCTACAGACTTGTTGCTGGGTTGGGGGATAATTCAACAATAGATGTTTGGCAAGGGGAGAGCAGAGGCATTTTTGGAGCTGTGAGTGTGGCGATATCCAAGCAGAACTCCTGAGAGGGGGCACTGTGCCACAAGGAATCGTGAGGCAGCCAGAACGCTGTCTCCTCCCGGCTTGGTGTCCATCATTCCCAACCTCTTCCCGCCCTCGTGGTGATATTTCAGGCCTGGCTGAGCCTGCTTGTACACCTGCCAGCCCAGCCTGCCTCTTCCAGAGGTGCTACCGAGTTCATCCATCACTGTACATCTCAGACAGTCATTTTATCTGCCCCACACATGTGTGGTGCTCCCTGACCACAGAGACTGCTCCTCACCCTCTCGGGGGTGGACAACACATATTTGCCTGGGGAATCCCAGCAACCTTGCAGGAGATGCAGCTTCTTGCCACAGATCAAATCCACAGCTTTGGGCTTTTCCTGACATTGAGGGGCTGGAGCGTGTCCAGGGAAAGGAATGGAGCTGGGGTAGGGGCTGGAGCACCAGGAGCAGCTGAGGGAGCTGGGGGAGCTCAGCCTGCAGAAAAGGAGGCTCAGGGGGGACTTTCTGGCTCTGCACAACTCCCTGACAGGAGGGGACAGCTGGGGGAAAGTGGACTCTGCTTCCAGGGAACAGGGACAGGATGAGAGGAAAAGGCCCCAAGTTGTGCCGGGGGAGGTTTAGGCTGAGTGTTGAGGAAAATTTGTTCCCTGAAGGGGTGATCAGGCATTGTAAGGGACTGCCCAGGGAGCAGTGGAGTCACCATCCCTGGAAACGCTGAAAGATGTGGTGATTGGGAATGTTGGCTTAGTGGTGGCAGTGCTGGGGAATGGATGTACTCAATGGTCTTAGAGGGCTTTTCCAGCCTTAAAACTTCTGTGATTCTATGATTCATGGAAATCAGCAGGGAGCAGTAGCTGCTAAATCCTGCTACAGGATGGAGCTGGGGCTCTGAGACATTTCCCCACAGCTGTGGCTGTTGTTCTCTGCCTGATGGACAAACAACAGGCAGGTCATCAGTGATGTCCAGAATGATCTCCAGCTATGACAGGCTTCAACCTGAGAGAGGACAGGAAAGGGGACAGTGGCAGCAGGGCTGGCACAGACCAGCAGATGGGAATTGCGGGGATTTGATCCTTTACAAAAGCCTTTGAGTTGTTCATCACATTTTCCAGAGAAATGGGTGAAAGGGACTGGCATGACTGAGCTGCATCTGGGGACCCTTAACCATCAGCAGAGGTGTGTGGGACACGAGGGAGCATCAGCGCTGTGGGATGCCCCTGCCTCAGAGACAGGAGCTCCTGTGACCAGCACATCACTGCTGAGTGCTGGTGTGAGATGACCTGAACCCCTTCCTCCCTTTCTGGTTGCAGCAGGGACAGAGATTTGGATCTGCCATCCCTGGCTGTCTGATCACCTCCAACGGGAGCAGCTTATCCAGCACAGCCATGCTGAGAGGCCCTTTTGCACCACAACAGCTGGATTTTCTATTCCCAAAGTGTTCCTTGCCTCAGTGCCCAGACCACACACTGTGGCAGAGCACAGCACGCTCAGGAGAAGAGTCCAAAAGCTCCACGATTTATCTTTTGTCCCACCTTCAAAACAAGGAAAAGACGAGTTTCCAATAAAGTGTAAAACAAAAGCATGACAAAAGCAGCCTTTCCCCCCTATATTTTTTCCAGCCTCAGTGTCATCTTCTCTATTCCCTGGCAGGTTTGTCCTTTGGCTATTGGCCAACACACTCAGGCAGCACAAGGACAACAGGAGCCACGGACCTGCACCCTTTCCCTGGTGATGCCAACAGCTCACACCCCACCCAGAGCTTCCCTGCACCTCGAGCTTCGTCCTGTCTGGTGATGTGGATGTTTTGGGGACACCCCGTGTCCCCAGACCACCTCCCAGGGCGTATTTTTGAGCAGGACCCATGGGGAGCAGGCGGGGCAGGGCACACGCGTGTCCGCACGGGGAAGGGACGCGCGGGGACCCTCGGAGCAGACGTGACCTACTTTAGCTCCGAGGCGAGCGAGTCCCGCTGTAAAAGCTTCCTAGAGCCGCGCGTAAATTATTCATGGCCTGGCCATGTTAATGCATGTGCTAAAGGCTTAAAAAAAAAAAAAAAAAAAGAAAAAAAAAAAAAAAAACACGAACAGGATAAAGTCTGCTGTATAATTTAAAGCCCTGCACGCTGCCGTCTCCGCGCCCCGCTGCTCTGCGCGGTGTTTCCGCTCAGGTGAGCAGGGCTGCGAGATGCGGGCAGAGCCGGCAGGGAAAGAAGGGCCGGCCCGCTGGAGCTGGGACTGGGGCGGGAGCCGGGATGCAGGCAAGAGCCAGGGCGGGGGGAATATCCCATGGGAAGGGGCTGGCAGGCCTGCTGTGGAGCGGGCAGCCCGCAGCCCCACAGCGAGTCACTTCCCGGACCAGCAGCACTGCTCCAGTCCATTCCCAGGCACGGGCAGCTATTCTTAGACCTGCCTTTTTTTTTTTTTTTTTTTTTTTTTTTTTTTTTTTTTTTTTTTTTTTTTTCCCCTTGCTTTCGTTCGGCGCTGCCCTCGAAGGCCTGGGGAGAGAGGAAAACACTGATCCCTGGGGCGGGAAGCTGCGTGGGAGGGCTCTGAAGAGCCCCAGCGCAGGGGTCAGCGAGCCGGGCCTTGGGGACTCGTGAGGCGCAGCAGGGAGAGCCCCCGGCTCCTGCCTGCCTGGAGATTCCCACCGGGACGAGCAGCCCCTGGCTCCTGCCTGGATGGAGATTCCCACCGGGACAAACAGCCCCCGGCTCCTGCCTGCCTGGAGATTCCCACCGGGACGAGCAGCCCCTGGCCCGGGCCTGCCATTCCCACCGCCGCCTCAGCAGGTACAGATAAGGCAGAGGAAGGCTGGAGCGGGCAGGCGCACGGGGAATGCTCCAGCCATGGAGAACGTTTGCCTTCTATGGAGATCTCCTTCTGCGCTGCTGGCACGGAGGAGAGGCCTCAGCCTCCACAGGCGCTGGGAGGGGGAACAAAAACATCCAAAAGAGCTCAGGGCTGGCCTCGCAGAGGCCTCCGGCAGAGCTTCACGCCACCAACCCCCCACAGCACATGCCCATCCAGGCGAGGGCTTGCCCTGCTCCCAGCAGGATCGGGAAGATCCCAGCTCCTGGTCCTCAGCTGCATCCCAAACCAGCCCGCATCCTTCCAGCCTGGGAAACGGGAGCAGGCCAGGCCTGAAGCAACCCACACCATTCCCACAAGAAAACACCCAAGACCACAGAAAGAAAAAGTCACAGCAGCCTCTGGGTATATATATTTTTTTTTGGTTGCATTTCATATATTATCCAGTTTCACATTCTCATAGGATCAGCAATTATAGAGCAACTTATTCTCAAATCTTTTAATACAAGCAAGACAGCCATGGTCAGATAATACTTCAAGCACTTCAATACCAAGCAATAAGATGCTAAAACAAAAATTGCACAATTTCTTGTTTACTATGCCTGACTGAATCATTGGTACAGAAGACAACCCTTCTTTTTCAAGCTTTTAACTAAACATTAACTTATCTTACAGGATTACAATTTCTCTTTAATAATAATAATAATAATTAATTGCACACAAACACACAAGAAATTCTTTATGATGCATAAATATTTCCTTATTACACATGGTACAAAAATACTCGTACTTTTTTTTTTTGTTCGGTATTCCCATAAGGATGGCTGATTATTTGGCAAGACTGGATGCTCTCCAATCAGAAGAATGCGGGGGGAAAAAAAAGAGGTTAGATATTTTACAGCTGTTCTATATATAGAAGTTTGAAGAAGGAAAAAAATAATATAATAACCCTGACTTTAAAACAAGCAGAATGGATGAGAACAAAAACCCAGTGCATCATACTTTAAAAAAAAAAAGGAAAAAAAAAAGCATTTTTGAAATTTTTCTGGTCATCCTAGGGAGGGAAGGGTGGAGGTGGGAGAAGGGGTGAGACAAGGACAGTTAGTATTTCTCAAAGCCAAGTCTTCACCAAAGCAAGAAGAAAACCTTGATGGATCAATCCGTTGGGCCAAGACCTGTTGCTAACGGTTACACAAACGCTAGAACAAACAAACTTACACTCACACAGACACAAGTTAAGTGTTTTAATTCATGCCAGAAAACATGCAAAACCCATTTTGCCTTTCGATTCCTTCAGCCGAGCTGCCCCCGGAGCAGGGAGAGCCTGGGGAAGCCCAGGACCTGGCCCCCGGCTGGGTTTCAGTGCAGCCGGATGGCAAAGCTCAGGCGGGGAGGAGGTCCTGGGAATGGCCTGAGGGAGGGATGGAGAGAGGGGTGGAGGCAGCGCACAGCCCATGGCTGGGCCACGATGGCTTCACAGTCCAGGGAAAGGGGTGCTGGCAGCGCTGGGGGCAGCGCGGCGGGGCCAGGCACCTTGTCCTCTGGCCACGTACCAAATCCAGAGGAGCCGGAGCGATCGTCCCTGGCACTTCCCTCTGCGGAGAGGCAGGGAGGAGGAAATCGTCCCTGGCACTTCCCTCTGCGGAGAGGCAGGGAGGAGGAAATCGTCCCTGGCACTTCCCTCTGCGGAGAGGCAGGGAGGAGGAACACAAGCCGAGGAGAGACGCTGCGGGAGAGGAGCGCGGTGAGCTGGAGCCGTGTCCTGAGGGTCCCCCACGGCCTCTGCCCCAGCCCAGGGCTTGGCTTGGGGGTCTCCCTGCTCCCGTCCAGGAAACCCAACCACATCCTTGGGTGGGCGTGCGGGGCTGAGCCCAAGCTCCCATCCCTCCTCCCCCCAAGAGTGCAAGGAGCCCAAGGAAGAGCAAGACAAAGACCTGACTCCCAGAGTAATTAATTACTTACTAATGAACTAACAAAACTGACGAGACTTCCATCCTTGCTGGGTAGCTTCAGAGGGAGGATACCAGCGCATCTGGAAAAGAAAGCCACGGCAGAGGTCCATGATCCAGGATTACCTCAGCCAGAGTACAAACCTTCAGCTCCTTCAAGCCATGTGCAAGGTCCCCGGAGCAAAGGTGTCTCCAGCACAGGACAGGAGGCTCCAGGGTGAGCTCCAAATACTACTCAAACAGCTCCACCCCCAGCCAGCCAAAGGAGGCATCTCTAGACCACGCATTAAAACCAGACAACCTCTACAGGACATGTATGGGGGAAGAAGTGGCTCATCCACTACAGCAGATGCCCATGGAGTTTTCCAAGCCCCAACTCTGCTACCAGGAGTGGCTCCAGGCAAACCACACCATGGGAAGAACTTGGAAGAGCTGAAAACCAGCAAGACTTGGAGGCTTCCCCAGCAGGTGTTTGCTGCCACATCTATTTCTCAGACCTGGTCCTTGCCAAGGAAAGGACTGGATAGGGACCTAACAAGCAAACAAGGGACAGTAGCTGAACAGACACTTTCCAGCCCCTTAGGAGACACAGGGAGCTGGCAACGCCCAGCCTGAGACATCCAGATGATCCCATCTGGTCAGCAGGGCCAGTGTGTCTGGCTGGGCTGCATCAGCAGCTCCCTGCCTGACAGCAGCAGGAGACAAGCCCATGCCACTTCACTGAGCACGGATCCAGCAGCAGCAATTGGAACTTGGTCCTGCTGCTGGAGCACAGCAGCCACCCCCCACTCCTCCCTCCTCAGCTGCCAGGAGAGAAGCACAGCCTCAGCACGTTCAGGGCTCTGGGAACCAGCACAGTGATGGACTTGGTTCTAAGATGGGGAGAAAAGTGGCAGAAAACCCCCTGGAGCCCCATGTGAGCCACTCCCCTTGTCTCATTCATCTTGGCACAGATGTCCCCTCACCCAAACAAGCCTGGCTGGATGCTCCTCTCCCAAGGATATGCAGAGATGTGCAGCAGACTGCCACAACCCCAGCACTGCTGCCTGCAGCAGCCGAGTTCTCCCCCACAGGCACTGGGGCTGCAGTGCCAGGAAGTGCAGCCACACGAGCTATGGGCCTTGAGTCCCTCTGCAGGAGATGGCTCCAAAATGAGCCCTGCCAGGCAGCAGAAGCTCTGTCCTCACAGGTGCCTCTCATCAGCTCAGAACAAGGCCAGTTTGGACAAGACTTGAACAACCTGCTCTAGTGGAAGATATCCCTGCATGGGGATGGAATGGGATTGGTTTAAGGTTCCTTCCAACTTGAACCATTCCATGGTTCCATAATCTGCTAGACTCTTGCCTGACACCTTCACAAGGCAAGTGCATGCCACTAAATTAGCTCCCAGCTGGCCCCACACCTCACTTCATGGCACAGCATCCAGTCAGTCCAGCCATGGGAATCAAGGGCATGGAGGTTAGCAAGACCCTCCTCCCCAGGGAGGGGTCCCACCTAGTGCCAGCACCGAAGTGCCACACTGAGTGTCTTCACGTCTCCTTTAGCCTGGGAGAGGGACCTTTCCTGCCCAGCCAGGGCCACCACTCTGTGCACAGACACCACCCAGGAAGGCCTGGCATGGGCAGCAGCACCACTGACAGCTTACAGGGCCCCCACAGCAGCTGCCAGAGCAAGGACAGGGATTTCTTGTCCCCTGTCACCAGGAGGTGCTTGCTCAGCAGAGCCACATCTCCTCTGCAGCTGTCCTGTCCTCCCTGGCCAGTGTCTCCCACTCCACAGCCCTCCCCTCGACAGCTGGAAGCAGTTTCCTCCTGCCCAGCAGCAACAGGAAACTCCCCCTTCCTTCACAAGGCTGTGAGTGCTTAACCCTGAGAGCTGCCTCCACCCCACGCAGCCCAGCCAGGCCATACAGGAGCCAGTACAGCCCAGCCTGGTGGCCCTCCATCCCGGCCTCAGAGCCACCTTCTGGCCCACCTGCAGAGCCTCAGCACCTCCACTTTGAAGAGAAATCCGATTTTTCTCCTAAAACATGCACTGTTTGTAGCTCTGGTGCTAATAAACCATCACTGCAATGGACCACCCCTCTCTGCCTTCCTCCTGCAGCTCTACAATGCTCACACACCAAACCCACCCAGCCTGACCCCACAGGACACCAGCCCAGCCCTGCATTCAGAGGGGCTCAGCCTGGAGCCCCGCAGGAGCTGCTACAGACGTGACAATCCTGGGTACAACCCAAGGCCCTGACATGCTGGCAGGGTGAGGGAATGGCTGCCAGGCCTTTCAGCCTACGGAAGGATAAAGGGCTTGATGGGATGAGGCAGGAACTCAGTAGGAGGGAGATTCCCAAAGCCAGCAGAAAACACTGGAAGCAGCAGATCGCCAAGAGGACACTCTCTAGGCACCTGCCAAGGCAGTTTTCTCTTCACACCCCTCAAAATACTACATCTGTCAAGGAGGAAGCTGAGAACTAATGGGGATGTTCAGCACTGGGTGAGGAAAGCAGGGCAAGAGAGGCTTTTACTGGAAGTGACACTGTTGTTTCTGGAGAGGCATTAGCTCACAATTGGAAAGGAGTCTGGTCACACCACCAACACATCTCCTGCTCACAGGGATGAGGCAGCCACTGCTGGCCAACTGCTGCAGCCTCATGCTGCAGCCTTCAACATCTCTCCCAGAAACAGCTGGAGAGGAGAAACATGTGCCTCTGCCTGCCACCTCCCAGAGGCCAGGAACCTCTCCCTTTCTGCAGCACAACACCAGCAGCTGCCTAAAAGTCACAATGAAATTATAAATGGGGCAGGGAAACAGCTCATCAGAGCTTCACTCTCCTTGTCAAAACCTCCTTTGTCTCTCCCAGTTGCCCTCAGAATTTAAGTATCCAATTGTCCACCATCCTCAGGGAGAGCACATCCTTCCAAAGAGGGGAAGCAAGGACCAAGTACACAGGTCCCTCCTCAGAGCACCTTTGACTTGGAGGACCTGTCTTTCCTCCTCAGTTACCTCTTGGTCTGCAGCCAGCCCCAGCACCTTAGAGCTCTGACCTATCTCTAGGTGGAATGATCCCCATGGACCACTCCTGGTGCAGGCAGGCACAAAGCACTCCCTGTGCTCCTGGGAGCTGGTAGGATCCAGCTAACACATCCAAGAGCTGCATCTTGCTGCCAAGCTGCTCAAGTGCAGAGCAGCACTGCAGGTCACCAGCTGTGAGCCCTGGGCAGCTGCTGCTGAGCAGCAAGAGCTGCTCTGCTCCCTCGGGAAACACAGCCCATGGAATGTGACTCAGGCAGGCAGCACAGGCACCACCTCACCTGTGCGGGGGCACGATGAGGTGTGGGACCAGAGCAGCTCAGCCCACCACCAGGAAAACCAGATGCAGTGGGATCGAGTCTGTGCATCTCCCCAAGCAGCTCTGGGGAGGGAGAGCTGGAGACACAGCACACCATCCCACACCAGGGCAAGGAACATGTGGGACTGGACAGGCACTGATCCATCCTCTCAGGAACATTCTAACAGGCATGCATCTATCCATCAGTCCAACGCCTTGCACCCCTATGGCTCAGGGAGACACACCCCTCTCTGAGACTGCAGCAAACAAGCATTTCCCTTTTTACAGCAAGCTGTGTTATTTTCTTTTGGATTGAGCCAGCCAGGGAGAGCCACTGTTGGCCACAAGTCTCTTCTGATGGCCCATCAGTCCCACCACTTAGCCAGGACAGCTGCTCAGGAGCATCCTCTGCTTGGAGGATGCTCAGAGCATCTCCTGCCTGATTTTCCCCTGGCTAGGAGGGAACTGCTGGCTTGGGGCTGCTTGGCCAGCTATGCCACCTCTAAGTTACTGGAGTTTGGAAAGTTACCACAAGCATGAACATCTTGAACAAGAGGCTTCATATCTCTGGGAAGCATGGAGCTTGCCCAGAGAGAAATAATCCTGGGAAGTCCCTACACGACAGCACCAACAGGCAACAAGTTATTAGGGACAAAAAATTCATCTTGTCTCCAGTCTAGGGCGGGTCTGTCAGCTTAGCTGCAAGGGAAAGGGGGTTTGGAACCAACCTCTGCTTTCATCAATAGGATCAGACTCAACCCAGCACCAGGAAGTCCCAAGATCCTTCCAGGCTCTTGCACAACCACACAGCCATGATCCAGGACTGCTCCCTCCACCCACCACTCACTCTGACAGGTCCTGGAGCCAGAGTCCCACCTCTGCCATCTACTCAAGGTCTCCAGTGGATGCTTCAAGGGAACCTTGGGCAGCCCCCTCCCAAAAAGACTGGCATCTCTATGCCCTCAGGCTTTGACCTGGCTGACTGCCTTGGAAACACCTACCAGGGACTCCAGGCACCCAACACATCAGCTGTGTCTCCAGAAACACCATGTGGCCATGTTTTTATGAGCCAATCCTGCATCCAACCTGCTTCCCATGGCAAGTCCTGCTGAGAGCAGAGTCCTGCCCTCATGGGTGCTGCCACAGGTGGAAGCATCTCTGCAAAAGAGTTCTAGAAGCATGAATAGCCCTGGCATTCCCTCCTGCCCACTCATAGCCTGGTTTAGAGGCACCCCAAAACCAGTGGTTCCACCTCAGAGACACAATGCAGCCCAACTCCATCCTACCAGCAATGGGTGGACTTGCCTACCAGGACCAAGCAGAACAAGACAAGCTGTACCATTGTCTCTATGCCTGTGTCAAGCTCTTTCCATCGTTCCAGGAGGGAAAATTATAACTCTGCACATCTTTGCACCTCACAGTTTTCTAAGGGCAAAGGCAGACCTGGGCCCTCATCTTTGGTGGCTTCTTTTCTTATCATCACTTCCACAGAGAGGAAAAGGTCTGCTCAGAACCACTGCTGGAGAACTGAACCAGGGCTCATTTCCTTCAGTCAAACACCAACCATCCCCCTGCCAACCAGTCCCAGACCCTTCCCTCTTCCCAAGCTCCCAGTCTCCTACACCACACAGCCCTCTCTCCCAAGGCTGCTGATTCCCTCCATTACAGCTCACACAACCTGTGTCCTGCCTGTGATTTCAGGCTGCAAGAGAGAAGTCAAGCTCCAGGTAGGAACTGGCTCCATTTCCATTACCAGAGAGGAAAGCAGTGAGATTAGACCCATGATTAGGGCAGGGTCTGTCCCGGTATGCAATTCTGGAACAAAGTGACCGGCAAGTGCTGTTGTCTAAGGTGCCCACTAAAATTTAGTCGTGTGCTATCAACTACCACGTCACTCACCTCCCCCACCGTGTGCAGGAGTGAGGTCAAGGTGTATTTCTGGTTGCCCTCGAAGGGTCAAGGTTGGGGAGAAACCAGGTTTCTTTCAGGCCGAGTGGCAGGGTGGTCTCTGCCCCAGCTCAACCGGGCTGCTCCCCTCCCACGGGCAGGGCCTGGCCGAGCCTGGCTCAGCTGGGAGGAGCTGATGTAAGATGGTGCCATGCTGTGTGCGCCATGTCATGTGCTGCCAAGTTGGAGATGTGGGTTAGAAAGAAGGCCTGGCATCTCATTCCCCAGGCTCTGGTGGGTGGGTAGCGTGAGGCCCATGCACTGGGTTGCCAAGGAGATACGGGCTACAGAGATGGGCAGAAGCTTGCAAATCCCACAGTGCACCTTGGAGGAGAGATGGTTACCTTACCAGTCTTTCCAGACGTGGCTGCCATCATGCTTAACACTTCTAGGAATGGAGCTGTAGTACAGCCACTCCACTAGCTGCAATAAGGCATCACTAGGGCGTCCCATCTCCAGGGACAGCTCTGAGCTTCGGGGCTAGCCTGCGCTGGCATCATGGCTGGAGTTCACTAGGGACATCAAAGGAGGGATTTGAGAGAGGGTGGGAGGGAGGGAAGGCAGATGGGGCAATCTTAAAGTCAGCAGAGTCCCCGGCAGGGCAGGGTCAGGCTACAGTCACAGCTGCTGCAGCCTGGTGCCTGCCCGGAGCATCGCCAAGGCATGGACGTGCCAGGAGCAGCAGCCATCGGCTGGGAGTGGCTTACCAAGGGTTCCCGAGGCCAGGCCAGCCTCTCACCACCTCCTGCCCCTCATCCCTCCTGCCAGCCCTCTGGGCAGCTCTTCAGGAGGCCAGGCCAGGCCACCTCCTCTCCCCGATGCTGAACTCAGCTCTGCAAGAAGACGAGCCCTTCAGGTTTAAATCTCTTGTGACAAGATCTTGGTTTAGCTACATCCTCCAGCTTCTTGCCTGCCTCAAGGCTGATCACTGTGGAGCTGCTACAGCTCTGGCCATCCCCATGGATGCCCTCCAGCCAACACCAGTCCACCAGGAGGAAGAACTGTGACTGTTCTGGGGAATAACCCATAAGCCCACCACATGAGTGAGCCAGCCCCTCCCAGCAAGGGCAGAGGGCTCAGCACACGGGGACTAAGGGCACAGCTTTCAGCCCAGTTTGTGAGCAAAAGTCATCTCCCTGTTGTGCTCCACCCTCAGCTCTGCAAGGAACAGGGCTCCAGCCCAGAGCTGCCAGCAGGAGTAATGTTTAACCCCACTAAATTTTATTGGTAACATATCCTATGCCAGGACATGCCCCTGCAGGGTCAGCACTGGCTCAGCACAGCCAGGAGCAGCTGGGACTGCCCAGCAGCCTCCCTGGAACAGAGCTGGGTCCAGGCACTGCCTGCAGGGGCTGCCCTGGCTCCCTAAGGCTTGAGCCCATCACTACCCATGGACCCCTTGGGCAGGGAGCTCTACCTACACAAGAAGCTCCTCAGGGTCTTCTGATGAGTCCAGACAACCTCTTTGGAAACCAGTAGCTCACTAGCTGGAGGGCAGGAACTGAGACCCCAAAGGGAAAAGATGTAGCTGGAGGCCTCCTTAATACCCTCCACTCTACAAGAGCAGAGTTTTCTCCCCAACTTTGCACCATAAAGTGTGGGTGTCTAACCCTCACACTCAGGGTCCCTATACAGTCACCAGTGACCACCCTGGAAGAAACTGCAGTAAAAGTTTCACCTCCCTCAGCCACCTCAGACAGGCCAGAGGGGTTGATTTTTCCTGGTCCTTCCTTCCAGGGACAATTCAACCTTGACCACCACCCTACACACACAAGGGGCAGGAAGACACTGCTCTCCTGGGCCACTGAGGAGCACAGCACAGCCTTGTAGTTGTGGCCACCACCACCAACTTCTGGAAAACACCAGCAAGCACAACCTTCCTAGTGAAGAAGCAGCTTGGCTCTGGAGGTCATTGGAAGAACATTCTAGTGCTCTTCCTGGTCCTGTCCTGAACCCCTATGAACTTCTCCCTACCCCCCTGGAGCTTCAGCCCAACAACAGCTCACCTGTAGAAGGGCAGAAGCAGGAGAGATGTGCAGGTGTGAGAGGGGCAGGACAGAGGACAGGAGTCTGCATCCACTCCACATGGCATTTGGGAAGCAAGCTTGGCTTGAAGCTGGGCAGTTACCATCACAAAGCTTGCAGGAAGCAACAGGACGCCCAAGGGCCAACACAGCTCACTGCCAGCCAGGATGGCAGTGTGAGAGGACACAGCTCCTCCTGCTCTCCATTTAAGCAGGGAAGAGTAGGAGTCAGCACCCTGCCTGTGCTGGAGCAGAGGTTAAGCCCAACGCTCAGCCCCACTGCCCTGTCTCCCATGGCACCACTATGGGAGCAGACACAGAAGCAGGCAGAGCACAGCTGGCTGGGCACACTGAGCAGGGCAGGGACAGGGGTTCCAGCTTCTCCTGGGCAAGTGCTTCAAACCAAGCACCTTAGCTTGGAATTAGGACACTGCTACTCTGTTTTGACTTTCCCTTTGCGTGTTCATGGTTTCAGGGTTTATGTGGTCTCTGTACATTAAAGCATCCGTGTCAGAGCATACAGGCATCCCTACATCCTCAGCTGTCAGCAAGCAAACCTGGGGACACCAGGCAGCTGGCTGCACCACCATCTGCACTTCCAGAGGCTCCTGCTTGGAATGACTCTCCTCACTAGCCTGTACCGAGGATGGCTAACACCCTGCTCCATCACAATTCCTCACTCTGGCAAGGCTCTAGTCACTTATCTCCTGCAGGACACCCTCCTCCAGCTTTGGAAGTGTTTGAGTCATTAGGCTGAGCCCCTCGATTTAGCACAGAGCTAAGCCCGTTGCTTTTGCTGTGACTTGGGATGACATTTCATAGGCATGTTACGTGCAGGAAGTGTTTCCTCCCAGCAGTTCCTCAGTGTAGTTATCTGGCCACGGGGAGCAACAGGACCAGCCAGAAATCGAGCCCTGACTTCCTCCCACTGGCCTGCCCCTTGCAGGAAAGCAGGCTGGACGTGCAGGGTCAGAAACCACCAGCAGCTCTGCCTGCTCTGGGCTGCACAGAGCCCTCCTCGGGCTGCCCTGCAGCCAGAGCAGCTCTGCCCAGGAGCCAAGGTGCAGAGGCCAGGGTCGAACTGGCCAAGCGGAGCCCGCGGGAATGGGAGCACCGTGGCGGGGAGACAGGAGGGCCCAGCCCCGCACGGGAGGTGGGGAGCGACTCACCTGAGCGTGAAGAGCGGCGGCCGCGGCAGCTGCGGCCGGGTAGGTGAAGGCGGCGTGGGGGATGGCAGGGGTCAGCTCCGTGGTGTACAGGGGGTAGGGAGCCCACGCTTCCGGAGACGCTGGGATGAGAGCCGCTCCAGTCAGGTCATCTAGACAGGAGGGGGAGACAAGGGGACAGCGTCCCAGTACTGGTCCCAACAGCCTGCTTTGGGGACAGGCTCCGGATTCCCCACCCCAGGCTAAAGCTCTGCGCTGCCGTCTTGATCAGGTATAAAATCTGTGCGCACAGCTGCTGCGGGAGCCCACGCTTCCGGAGACGCTGGGATGAGAGCCGCTCCAGTCAGGTCATCTAGACAGGAGGGGGAGACAAGGGGACAGCGTCCCAGTACTGGTCCCAACAGCCTGCTTTGGGGACAGGCTCCAGATTCCCCACCCCAGGCTAAAGCTCTGCGCTGTCTTGATCAGGTATAAAGTCTGTGCGCACAGCTGCTGGTCCAGCCTCCCAGCCTCGACAGAAGAGCCCAGGAATGTGTCACATTACAGCCCTACGTGGGCTTTGGACACTGGTCCACACAGGCAGCAGAAGGTCAGTGCCACAGGATGCAGGACAGGGGGCTCAGAGCCACATTACATACAGGTCACCCCGTAAGCCTCAGCAGGGCTACTCAGCCCACCAGGCTACACAGAGGATGATGGCACAGGACTCATCCCTTATGCTCACATTCAGGGATGCTTTAAAAGATTTATAGTATCACTTGCACTATCAAATCCAACTTTCATGTCTCAACAGTTCTATGTTGCCCAGCTGCCTGTTATTCTCCTGTGGCTCCAATATCCTACTGGCCTGCCTGCCCCTGGCAGATTTCAGGCAGAGCAGAGGTGAGGCTGGGCTCCTTTCCACTGTGGCAGCATTCACAGAGTTGTGCATCTCTCTTGGAGGCCATGACCTCCAAGCCCCTCCCAGCATACTCACAGGGGTCCCGTGCAATGAAATGTGCACCCAAGGCAGGGTGGATGTTGGTGGGGTTCGGTGTGGCCATCAGCTTGCTCTTGGCCATCTTTGTGTTGGCTTTAGCGAACTCTAACCGCAAGGTCTGGGGGTTCTCAGGGTCGAAGCGGATGCCCTGTCACAGGAGAGAGCACAGGGGTTTCTCAGAGGTGAAGCTCCAGCCCAAGCACAGGCTGTGGTTATTCATGGAGCAAAGGCCAACTGAGGAACCAAGGCCACCACACTGCAGTCACATGCCCAGATTTTCGTCACCTCACTGCAACACTCAAGTTCCCACATGCTTTTGTTTTAACATTTATCTGGCCAGGACCAACGTTAGACCCAGGACCACTGTTTCCAACAGGAGGGACACAGTTCTGCTCCTTATGTGCAGTTCACCAACCACTACAGCAGGGATGGCTACCAGCAGGGCTCAGGAAAGGTCTGTCTGCTGAAGTTGGGGTAACTGTCTACACTGGGGCTGGAATAACCCCCATCTGTGTGGGAGCTCCCATCTACACCTTCTTCCAGCCTGAGCAGAGGCACTAGAAGGTGTCAAAAGGCCCAAGGCAAGGTGTACAGCACAGCAGAACCATGACTTGCTGACCAGATCCCACCAACACTCCTGCAGGATGGGGATCATTTTGGGTGTCCTTTCCATGCTGACCATCCTCAAGATATTTTACAGAGTCACAGCAGGTCCCCACACCCTCAGAGATGTCTTCCAGTGGTCAAAAACTACATAGAGACAGCTTGCATCCGTTTGCCCAGGTTGATGTCAGCCTTGAGCAGCTCTCCTGCCTCCCTGGTGGGATGCTGCAGGACCATTTCACTTCCACACTCCAGAGCACAGCTGGTAGAGGACCCTGGCCTGTCTCTGCCCTCAGCTCTGGGTCCACGTGGTCCCCAGCCCCTTCAGCCCCCAGCACTTTGGGTACTCACATTCAAGGCGTTCTTGGCTGCTTCAGCGCCAGCCCGGCTGTCGAAGGTCACAAAACCCACTGGCTAAAAGAAACGAGACCCATTTCAGTCTGGAAGATTCTTCCAGCTCCTCAGGCTGCCTTGCCACCCCAGACAACCAGCAGAAGAGAGCATCCTAATCTGCACAGGGGCTTCTAGCAGGGCTTGGGTCATTGGCTCAAGATTCCTGCTCTGCATCTGCTCCACCACAAATGCTTTGGCATTCCTACGTGTGGGGACGCCGCTCACTCTGACAAGCCTCCAGCATGGCTACCCCTGCCTTGATCAGCATGGGAGAGGGGAAGGCAGCACAAGATTTGGGGCTGAAGCCTCAGGGCTCACCCAGGGCAGCAGGAGAAGACATGGAGACATTCAGAACACGCTGGGTCAGTAGAACCCTGCTGTGTAGCGGGTGCTGGCCCAGACAGTGCACTACACAGTGAAATGGGATCTTCCCCCTCTCCCCTCCTGGCATGTCCAGTTTGATAGCAAAAGCCAAAAACACACAGGCTGGAAGGAGGTACCTGCTTTGAAGTCAGCTTGATCAGTGACCCCTCATAACCCTGCAGGAGAGAAGAAAGCAAGTCAGTGTCAGGCTCCTGAGGAGGCCATGCTACAAACAAGACACAACACGACAGCTCCAGCAGCTCCTGCAGCACCAAGCCCTCCACAGGGCAGGGCCACAGTAGAAACAGGGACAATAACACGTCTTTTCCACCAGTACAGAAGACTGGGGGAAGGGCATGTATTTTAGCTCTTCCATCCTGGCCCTTTGGGAAGGAATCCCATTTTCTAGCTCTTCATCCAGCTACAAAGATGAGCACCCTGCCCTGGCTAGTGCCTAGAGAAAGCAGAGAACCCTCCCTGTGCTAGAGGAGTGCAGACAAGGGAACCCCACTTGCCCTGAGACAGCCTAGGTGGTTATTAGAGAAGGAGGGGGAGTTTGGAGGATGAGGACACATCCTCAAGGAAGGGCTGGTCCAGCTGAGCAGCAGGGCTGACCAAGCAGGTTTCATCAAGCTTAGAGACAGCACGATTCCAATGGCAGGCTCCAACTGGAGGTTCCCAGTTGAGCACAAGTCATGGCATCCCGTGCTGGCTTCAGGCTCCCATGTCATCCCTACCTCCCCGACAGACCTTTGGTGCCAGGTCATCCACAAAACATCATCTGTTCCTCCAAAAACCAGATCTGAAGACGTTCTTACCTTGAATGGTCGGAAGAGAAGGTAGAGCTCTCTGGGTTTGATATCCACAGGAAGGCCACTGACAAACAGCGTCCGTACCTAGGGGAGAGGCCAAAGAGCTGTACTGAAAGGAGATGTTTGGTGCCCAAGCAGGAGCACAGAGCACAGTTCAGAAGTGCACTAAGAATAGGACACCTCGCATCAAAGGTCCACTAACCCTTCCCTGCATTAGGGGAGTGTTGTCCAGGATAAAACACACCCAGCCCTTTGACCTCCACCTCAGAGGATTGACGCCTTTACAAAAATTCAGTCCCTGGCATCACGGCCAGGGTTGATGAAGGCATGGACACCAGCCCCACAGCCTGACAGAACCTTGATGGCTAAACTGGCAAAGACCACACACTGCCACAAGAACCAAGTCTGACACATCCCAAAGGTCCAGAAGGGACCAGTACAAACCCCAGTTCTCTCCAGATCTTTCTACAGATCACAGGCTAGATCTCCTCTCCTCAACCTACCCTGGCACTTTAATTCCATCACCAATTCAAAGACAGCCCTCAATTTTGAGAAACACCTCACTGCCCCACTCGGAGCTCTTGACTTATGCAACAGCCCCAGAATATCACTGCGGGAAGATTTCTGGGCCCATCCCAGCTCCTTCCCCAGCACACTCAGACCCTTCAGAAGCTGCTCCCAAACCCATTCTCAGAGCAGTTATTCTGCTGTGCCCAGCCAAGAGCAGCTGTGCAGGGCCAAGCCCCTGTAGCCATCTGCTCTTCCTAGGCCGTTCAAGTCATGGACCAAGTCCAAACACACTCATGTCAAAGCAAAAAACACAGTGCCAGAGGAGGATTTCAATAGATAATCCATTAAAATTATAGATAATAGTTCACTTGAATAACCAGGAAAAGAAAGTGCTGAAGGCTCATGGCCTGGGAGACCTCTGCTCAACAGACTCATCAAGAGCACCTTGTCTCTGCACACTGGCTGGCAGACCATTTCCATAGGAAGCAGCACAATGAAGCTGCAGAGGCTTCTTGTAAATCAGCACAGAGCTGGAAAGGGAAGCTATGCACAACCAAAGTCATGAAGACACTCGTCATTATGAACAAGGAGCAGGAGCCCCAAGCCAGAGCTCATCTCCTGGCCTGCTTCCAGCACAGAGTGACCCCATTATGTTTGCAGGGCAGAAGGGCTCTGCTCCCTGGTTTGTTGTGCTCAGCCATTTCCCCTTCTCCAGACAGAGTGAGCTGTATCCAAAACTTTTACCAACATACGCTTGCTCTGCTCCTGGGCTGGAGATCAGCCATTTCCCCTTCTCCAGACAGAGTGAGCTGTATCCAAAACCACTTTTACCAACATACGCTTGCCCTGCTCCTGGGCTGGAGGCAGACCTGGAAACACAGGAGCCCCTGCCTCTGTAATTCTTTGGGGGCAGTCAGATAGAGACTCCACCACACAGGGAAGTTTCTCTTACTTACATGAAAACTCACCTCCTTGAACTCCTGTGCCCAGGACAGTCCTGCCAAGAAAGATGCCATTCCCAGGGTAAAGCCCCTCAGGATGAACAGTGATTGTGAAAGGCTTGGGGTGCTCCTGCTCTCCTGTGCATGCTGAGACTAAGGGCTGCCACTGTCCCCCACTACACTAGTGTGAGGAGCCCTTCTCTGGCCCAGCACAGCTCAGGAGCAGAACCAGAGCACCCTTCCCATCCCCTCCCCTGACCCTTCAATATGGATGGCTCTACCACACACTCTTGCTCTGCCCTGCCTTGGGAAGCAGGATGCCATGTGGAGCACTCCAGGAACACTTTCCAGCTCAGGCTCAGTCTGACAGGTTCCTCAACTACCCCACCCCACATCTGGTGCTTTAAGGCACCTCTCCAAGGCCACCCCATGCCTGGACAGAGGGGACAATGCCACTGTTTCTTGGCTTGCTGGCTGCCTCCAAGACCTCAGCGCTTGCACTTCAGCATGAGCTCCACAGAGCACTCACAGTGTGCTCCCAAAAGACCCACGGCCATCTCTTGCAGGGGAGGACTGCAGAGTGTGGTGGCACACATGTGCCTCAGCCATGTGAAAGCATTGTCCCTTTTCAATATTTCAGGATCCAAGTGCGCTCAGCCCCCAGAATGGATTTTTCTTCCGAGCAGACAGAAATCCACATCCCTGTTGGGTCTCTAAATGGCCCCGTGACGCGTCACTTGGTAAGTCCTTGCGACAGGCGTGACAGGATGGAAGATGCCTGGTGGCTCAGGGAAGGGGGAGCCAGAGCTGGAGCCCTCACATCAGCCTGAACACAGCGAGGCAGGTGCCCAGGAAAGCTCTTTGTCAGAGGTAACACGCTCCCAGTGCCAGCCCCATAAGGACAGGAGCAAGAAATCTCCTCTTGCTGCCCAGAAGTTTCCTTTTGGCCTCCAAGTTCTGTTTGTCACCATCCACAGCACTGAAAAGGCATTGGAAAGCCAAGCCACAGCCCCCAGCAAGGTCTACCATTGCCCCAAAGTCTGGGCAATTCCAAATGCCACCAGCCAACCTCTCCAAAGAGGGTCTCAAGACAAACTAAGAAGTCCCTGCTCAGAAGAGCTTGTTGGAAGCAACAAGACCAAGCAGTTGGTTTTACCAGATCTCTGCAATTCAGCACATCCATAAGTGATCTAGAGAGGGGTAAGGAAAGAGGGAGACCAAGTTATTCAGTGAAGGGAGGGTGAGGCTGCTGAGAGACCTGAGCAATATTTTTAAGGGACAGAGTGAGCTAAGCCAGAGGGAGCTCACTTTCACACCACACATAAAGCAAAGGAGATTTAGGTTACCCCACAGGGAAAAGCAGGAGGCAGCTTACGAGTCTGAGCCTCCTGTGCACTCTGGGAAACCTGGTCCAGCCTCTTCCCCTGTTCCCATAAGGGATGAAGCTGTAGATGAGGGCAACAGGATCCAGAGAAGCATCTTCCAGTGGATTAACCAAAGTGGGACTCTCCAGTCAGCCCAAGTCCTGCAGACTTTGAGAGCCCAGTAGTACCACCCTGTCAGTACCTAGGGCTGACAAATCCAGGCATCCAGCCCTCATACTCAACATGCCATGACAGGATAACTTCTGCTAAAACATGCCCTACTTCAAGTCCATGCCACCCAACACCAAATCCAGCCTCCCCACAGTGCATCTGGAAAAGGCACAGGACAAAAACCACCAAACCAAACCACAATCAAAAATGTCCATCCAGGGCTGGATCAGGAACTGCCTGGGCCAAACTACATGTGCAGACATCCAGCAGGAGCAGATCTCCAGGAATACCATGTTCTTCTGCTCATTCTTAGGCACTGATGCCAGTGAGAGCAGTCACATCCCACCCAGGACTGATCTGAACCAGACACGTGGGCATGGGGGGCAGCAGGACAGGGAACAGCTCTCACCCAGGATGGCCCAGCAGAGTCACACTGCTGCAGGCCCTGCAGAAAACACTCTCCCTTCCCCATCCCTGCCCCTCTGGGGATGTCCCTAGTCCAAACACCTGATAAAGATGGAGGAGAGCCACGGAAAACAGGATTCATGCCAGGAGGGACAAGACCATCTAGGCCATCTCTTAGAGAGGGAGGATCCCAGCATAGCTTCCCACGCAGGGGGAGGAGGGACATGGACAAACCATTTAGCACTGAGTTCTCAGTGTCAGTCCTTGCACAGCTGCATCTCCCCAGAGAGACACACACACCTTGGGCCAGCCCAGCCAGGAGCTTCACACCAAGGCTGTAAAGGAGGCAAGCAGCAGCACCTGCCTTGTGCTGCCACAGCCTCAGAGCTGCCAGGAGACAAGCACAGCTCCCACAGCTGTTTGGAGTAAGAGCTCTCAAAAGAGAGCTCTGAGCTGTTCTGCAGCCCAAAAAGGGTTATGTCAGAAGGGTCTGATGCAAGGGCACAGGTACCCACCCCCTGAGGCTGCAGTGACTGGGGTTGTTTTGTTAGAAGACTGCTCTGAATCCCCCCCAGAGCCAGCAAGGCCAACCCTCTCCTTTGGAGAGATCAGCCCTTTAACTACATCACCCACAGCACAGCTTGGGCTACTCCAGCCCCCAAAACTGGCCTGGTCTCGGATCCATACTTCCAGCACCTGCAGCACCGCAGTGGCTCAGACACCTGAGCACAGGTACAGCAGGAATGTACACTAATGCCTCGCCCACATTGTGCCGTTGGACATTCCCCCTCTCCAGGAAGCCACTCCAGTCTCATGGCAGTTTTTCCTAGAAAAGAGCCATTTCCCACTAGTTCCCACCAACATGTCCACTGAGCCTTCTTCCTATGCCACCAGCCCCACGCTGAGGACAGGGACAAGCTCTGCCACAGCATCCCAAAGGCACTCTGTGGTGCCAGGAGCTCAGGGATCTGCACCACAGCTTTTCCCCCTGGGAGAGCATCTCAGTGGGGTGCCTGCCTGGTGTCGGGGGTCCCCAGCGAGGCCAGAGGGGGACACGGAGCCCCGGTCCCGGGCACCGCGATGCAGCCAGGGCCACTCGAGGCGAGAGCGCTGGAATGCGGCGAGGCTGCGGCTGCCCCCGGAGCCGGGACTTATAAGGCACGGGAGCGGAATGGGGCGGCGAGCTTGCACAACAGGGCTGCGGGGAGGGGAGCGCACGGAGTCCAGCGGCGGCGCTGAAAAATGGGACGGGATCCTCCCCTCGGTGTCTCACACAGGCCGTGGGGCTGCAGAGTGCTGCCGCTGCAACCCGGGGCTGCTTTGGTCCTCAGCACAAAGCCCCAGGAACCGCAAGGGAGGAGAACTGGGAGAGAGAGATGTGCTTGCCTCGGCAGGCAAGCGGGGCAGCCTCCACGCCACGGGGCAGGAATCCCGAGAGAACGGGCTGCTTCACTGCTCCATGCCTCAGTTTCCCCTCCGCCGGTCAGAAGAGAGGCGGCAAAAGCCGGGGCTGCTGGCCTTGCAGGGCTCCGGTGTCCTCAGGCAGGATCGCACTGAGCCCCGGCAAAGGATCGGGACAGGAGCCGCTCCAGCCCGGAAGCCCAGAGCTTCCCACCCGCTGGAAAGATGTTCACCCATCCCCAGAGGGGAAAGAGGGCCTTGAACCTCCCCCTTGAAGCACTGGAAAGATGTTCACCCATCCCCAGAGGGGAAAGAGAGCCTTGAAGTGCTTGAAGCAAGGCAGGCTTCAGGCATTTCCCTCCGAAAACAGCCTTTTGCACGAAAGGCACACGAGGACCAACGTCCCACTGGCCCAAAGGGAAGAGGGCTGACCACAAGCCAGCCCAAGTGCACCAGCCTTTTGTCCCCAACACCAGCATTTTGTCCCCAAGGCTGTGGTGTTCCACACTGCTCATAGCCAGAGCAGCCTCTCCCCAGCACTGCTCTTCCCCCACATCAGGCAGGGGATGTCAGCGGGCCTCAGCCACCCCTGTGGTCAGGGGAGGAAGACACTGACAAGGGGGAAGCAGGGAGAGGCACCAGCCCCACTCCGGGAGAGCAGGAAGCACATGGCAGCTGATAAGTCCAGGCACAAGAGGACAGCACCCAAGAATAGACCTGGGCCCTGGCAGAGGAAGCGCTGCTGGTGTAGCTGTGCCATGGATGCCTCCTCCTGCTCTCAAGTCCCACCACCTCTGTCTCTGCAGCTCTCACAAAAAGAACAGCACCCAGATGGGTTTGGGCCACAACAGGGGCTCAAAGCTGATGAAGCATTTGGAAAGCTCAGCCCCACAATCCCCAAGAGATTACTGCCCAACAGGGCAGCTCCCCAGCACAGGGAGGGGCTGGCTGAGCACCCTCAGGTTGCCTTCATCACCTTTCACCTTGCCAAGAGGTCCACTAAGCCAGAAGGGACAGGCACGAGTGCCACAGCCAACATGCTGAAGGACACTCACATGCATGCTAGCCCTACCCAGCCACCACACTGAGCCCTGGGCTCCAGACACCCTCACCTGCCACTCTCTGGTGTTGGGGACCTACAGACACCTGTCACCATTGGCTGGAGCCATGGATTTTACCTGCTGTGGACCAGCCTTTCCTGCCCACACCCAGGCACCTGCTCCCCAGGCAGGAGACAGTGGTGAAACGGGCTCCTCCCCAGGGCAGAGACTGGCAGGAGACATGGCTCTGGAAGCAGGACCCTCACAAGAAATGTTCTCACCTCAGATCTTTCATTGAGTACACCTGTACCTGCCTCACCCCACCACACAACAACTCCTGGGCACTCTTCAGTCCCATGCCTCCCAGAACACATCCAGAGACAGAAGAATTTCTCCTCAAATCAATCCAATTTGGGGCAGCACACCAATGGCCATGCCCCAGCCTCAGGCAGCATGTCAGGTACCTCCACAGCCCAACGAGCAAGCACTCCATAAAACCCAGGTGATGGAGAGCTGAAAGCTCACAGCAGCTCTTCTCTGTGGACAGCAGTTTCTGGGGTGTCACCCCAGCACAGAGAGACCTCTGGGGACACCAGGAGGATGACAACCACCCACAGGACTAATCCAACACTGCATCAGCCCAGCTCTTAGCAAGACAGCACCACTAGACAGCAGGGCAGAGATGTGCCACCAAAATATGGACCAAAAGTGCCAACTTGAACCCACAACATGCCCTCTGGCTGCTCTCTCCCAGTCCATGGCTCAGGCTGCACTTCAGGCCATTGCTACAGGTGACCCAGGGCAGCTACACATTGAGGGAGACACAGGGCTCCTGTCCTTGGAAATAGATGGGAAGGACACACATCCCCAGGCCAACAGCTTCTGACCCACAGACACACACCACGACTGCAGCACAGGAGGGCAGGCACCACCCCACACTGGGAGGTGAAACATTTCCACAGCTTCTCCTGGGCTGTGCAGCAGGGCTGGAGAACCTTCACAAGGACAAGAACACCCACCTCGGGTTTGCAGCCACCCCAGCACACCAGGACCCTTTGGGGCAGGCGCAGGAGAATCCTTGCCAAGCCTGTAGCACCCACTTCTGCTGTGCCAAGGGCAGGGTCACCTGGTGCCACTCCTCCCTCCTCATCAGATGTGCTGCCTGATGCCTGGCTCAGGATCACACCTCAGTATGGGCCAGGTGCAGCAGCTCCAGTGTTGGAGCTGTCCCCACTGCCCTGCCCCTCATCAGGTCCCTTCACAGGGCCAGGCACATAGGAGGAACTTGGTTTCCACTATTCCACAAGGTGCAGGAAGATGCTGAGTCTTGCAGTGGGGTCTAACCACCTTACTTCTACAGTCATGCCACAGGGAAGTTTCAAGCTGAAGCCTTTATTTCAGGCAGAGCTCCAGAAGAGCAGCAGCGTTGCTCTGAGACCCAAGCAGCAAAGTCTCCATGATTTGGCACGGCCAAGACCAGCAAACTCAAAGGATCTTTCACTCCACAATCTTCCACATTAGTTCCAACAAGAGTCTTGAACTCCTACAGTGCCAGATCCTCAAGCAGAGCTATGAGGAAGGACAATAAAGCCTGAACTACTCTTAGCTACCTCCCAAAAATGTCAGAGGGCATCCTTGCTACTTTGGTGAGGGCAAAACAGAGACCTAGAAAAGGAACCATGGAGTTTGGCCCTTCCTAACTTCCACAGGCATCATCAAAAATCCATTAATTCTGAGGCTAAGGAGGGAAAGTCCTGCTCAGCAGCTCCTCATATTAGCCAAGGAGGAAACTCATTTCTGAAGCTGGGTCTCATTTAATAGCCCAGCTGGCAGGAGGAAGAAATTACCCTATCATGGTGACTAGTTGAGTTGGGATGTTGACGCTCAGACTCATGTCTAAGAAATTCAGATTTGAAAGAGCGAAAAAGGAGAAGGAAGCTCCTTCAGAGGGTATTCACAGGACATGAGGAGATAATGGGGAGATTCCCACATCCCTCCTCCTCTCAGAGCAGCTCAGTGCTCAACTCAAGACCAAGAGGATGTCTGGGAACACATCAGTTCCCAGAACCCCTGTGTGCCTGGTGACTCCAGGGTGTCTGCTCAGCCAACAATCTGTCACTGACAGAAAGCTGCATCTAACACTTAGGCGACTTTTAGGATGCATGAAAACAGCTCTGAGGCACCATCCTGCTTCAGCCAGGCCAAGTGCAAGAGGATTAGCGAGTGGTGACTGTAACTACTACAGCTTCATGTTCCTCACAGTGAAGAGCAGCATCAGAGGAGACATTTGACTCCAGAACTCACACTAACCTTATTTGTTTGCAGCTGCAGAGCTGGAATCCACACATGCACGAGGTATCTAGGTCCACTCAAGCAGAGATTACAGAAGTCAAGAGATGCCTGGCACCAGTCCATGAAGTGCTACAGACATCCAGCACATAACACAGCCCACTCACCAGCAGCATTCACAGGCAGTTCCGGCAGCCCTGGAGTGCAGCAGCTAAGGAAAAAGGGATGTAGGACTTGCTACTGAGGAGGTTGTCTGGAAGCCAAGAGTCTTCTGCCTGTCCAACACAGAGAGTTTTCTAACCCACAGCCTTCCATGGATCAACAGGGAAGATCACAGAATTACATTATGATTTGGTTTAAAAGGGACCTTAAAGACCATCCCATTCCACCCTTAGCACGGGCAGGGAGACCTTCCAGTAGACCAGGTTCCTGCAAGCCTCATCCACCTTGGCCATGAGCACTTCCAGGGATGGCGCAGCCACAGCTTCTCTGGGCAGCCTGTGCCACAGCTCCACCCTACCACATGGAAGTATTTCTTCCTAAGATGACCCTCTCTGGCAGAGCTTAGCCAGTCCTCACCTGGGCTCTTCCAGCACAACTTCACGTTTAACACTTCCCACCTTCAGCAGTCCAGGATCCCCAAGCTCTACCTCAAGAGCAGCAGGCACCAGCCATGGAGCTGCAAACAGGCCCTCCAGACCAGCCAGGAGGATGCACAGGACAATCACAGACTTCAGCTGCCAGTTTGAGCATCTATGCAGCCAGCTCCAGACTCCTCATACTCAGGGCAGACCCACAACTTCCCAGTGACTTCCCAGGAGAGCAAGAACTAATTTCTAGAGTAGAACCCACATGTCTGCAACAGGCACTCCAGAGAGCGGGGTGAACACACAGGGTTTTATTGCTATGCAGCCATGGACACTACACCCAGTGTCCACGGGAAGCATGAGAGCTCCTCCAGCTGCTGGAAAAAGCTCTGCCTGCCACAGGGGTGGGAGTGCAGCACCTAGGCAGCTGTCTGTCCACACTACCCTTCGGGAATGCCAGGAGAGATGCAGCCACGCAGATTGGTGGCTGCCTGGAAAACTAAACAGAAGATAGCAGCAAGTGGGGAGGGATCGCGTTTGGGGAGGTGTCTGGTGAGGAACAGCAGGGACTGACATTAGGCCCTGTTTGTTTAACATTCCCGTTAACGACCTCGAGAGGAGCGAGAGGCATTCCTGTCCTCCGCATGTCACCAGCCAGGAAGCGGCTGCGAGATCCAGGGGCTCACAGATAAGATAAAGGGAAGGGCTGAATTTGGGAGCTTCGCCCCGCTGTATCTGGGGCACACGGCGCCCTTCTGCGAACGCCTGGGGAGACAGCGAAGGAGGTGCATGGTGGGGGGGGAGCGGGGGGTGGAGGAGTGTCCACAGCGCCAGGATCTGGCAGTGTTATCCATGCAGTGTGGGAAAATATTCCAGCACACCCTCCTGCATGTGTTGGGACTGAAGGATTCCACTTTGCACCAAATGTATTTATCGCTATCAAGGGGAGCTTCTGGGCAGGAATTTGGGCCCCCAGACCACGCTGGGATCCTGAACACAAGGTCACTCCTTATGCCTCCACTAGCCTCTGCAGTGAGGAGCAGCTCCTGGTCAGCCAGGAGGTACTGGAAAAACAAGCATTCAGAGTAGGCTCAGGGTAGCCACCATGGAGCCCAAACTGTGCTCACACCCACAGCATTATTCCTGTTGGATTCTTGTGGAGAAAGCACTTTCCAACAGCAATCCCACCAGGGACTGGGACATTAAGCCCCCACCAGTCCCAGCCTAACCCAGGTGGAGGGTCTTTTGCTGCAGCCCTGGGTGCAGGGGGACAGACACACCCAGCGAGGCCGCAGACCATCCAACAGGGTGGACAGACCGTGCCCCTCCCCGCACGCTCCTGGAGGCTGCACAGCGGAGAGCAGGAGCCCCTTCTGTCCAGCTCCTGCACGCTCCACAGGGATGCCATCTTTAACTCAGTTTTCCAGCCATCAAGCTCCACTCCTGGGAGGACCAGCCTCTCCAGAGGGTGAGGATTTCCTGAAACGCTCCAGCACCTGCTTTGCCAAACAACCACCCGGCAGTGGGGAACAGACTGGCTCTTGCCCAGCACCAGGAGCTCACCTGACCACCACCTGTGAGGCACCAGCCCAGCTGGAGCAATCCCACTGGGATGGGATGCACCAAGTGGCACCAACCTCGGGGACCTTTGCAGGCCGGTGAATAATTGGCTTGAGG
Source organism: Onychostruthus taczanowskii (assembly GCF_017590055.1). NCBI lineage: Eukaryota > Metazoa > Chordata > Aves > Passeriformes > Passeridae > Onychostruthus > Onychostruthus taczanowskii. The sequence continues at coordinate 1,650,877 of NW_024503679.1, read as the reverse complement.
AGCCGCATAGAATCTTCTACGCACACATGCACAGCCTGTGAAACCCCCAGGTACCAAACCTCCCTCCACCAGGAGCAGCACAGGCCCCAGGTGCTCAGGCTCTCAGCCCACCCACACCAGTGCCACCCGGTGACGCTGGGACATCCCACCCGCAGCATCCACATCCATTGCATCGGCGCATCACCGATGCCCTGCTCCACGCTGCGGACAGCAGCGCCCCAGCCACCACCTGCCAATCCATTCCACCCCATTACTCGGGTCACCCTCGCCGGGGCTGAAGCCCAGGGGACGCGACAGCCCCAAGTCAGCTGCGGCACAGGGCCCGCGCTGCCCCGGTGGGTGGTGGAGCAAGCCAGGCGCCATGTTGCGGCGGCGAGAGCGCACGGAGGACAGCGAGGGGAGGGGACTGAGCACCTCCCCAGTCCTGAGGGCCAGGCACAGAGGACTGCAGCAAAACGTTTCCAAGGCCAGGCATTTTCCAGAGCCCTCTCCAAGATGGAGGGCAGCTAGTAACCCGCTATGGCAATACCTGCTCCAGGGGTGCAGCGATGACATCAGCCAATGGCTCCAACAGCCAAAGCGTAAATGTGGAGGGCTGCAAGCTCTGGCTACAGACAACCGACCCTTACTAGCCTTCCCAGCCCTGAATCCAGCAGCATCCAGGCTCTGGCTTGCAGTGGCATCTGGGGGAAGGGGCTGCCAGCAGGTCAGCTCAGTCCTCCAGCCCCAGCCAGGCTGCCAGCACACAGGGAGCAGGGCAAGGGCTCCTCCACTATTGTCCAAGTGTCTCCCTTGCAGCCCACATGGCTGGGGATCCAAGAGCCCTCCCACTACATGGACGTGACAACAGGACACCATGCTCATGGGCACCGGCTGCGCTGGACGGAACAGGGACCTGCCAGCCCTCTGCCCCACAGGGACACCAGGCTGAGCAGGAGACTCGCCCTGCCCAGTCCCAGCCCCTCCTCGGGGCGGCCCGTGGACTCCACCACCAGCTCGCCAGCACCTCCGTACTCTGGCTCCCACAGCCTGGTCCCAGCCTCCCGGCCCGCAGCAGCCCCGGCATCCGGGCTCCGGCTCCCCGAGGAGCCGGGCGTCCTGCCCTGACACCGGGTCCTCTATTCCCCAAAAGAGGCGCCGCGCTCCTTCCCGGCTTCCCCGACGCCCCGGTGCCGCCTCCGCGGTGCCCGACACCGCTCTGCTCCATCCCGAACAGCCCAGCCCCGGTTCCCCGACGACGCTGCGCTCCCCCCGCGGTCCCCCGACACCCCGGCGTTCCATCCCCGCCGCCCCGTCCCTGGTCCCGTCGCCGCTCCCGGTTCTCCGCCGCCGTCGCGACCCAGCCCCAGCCCCGTCCCCGGTCCGCAGCCACTCCGCTGTCCCGGTGCCGCTCGCAGCTCCCCGCCGCCCCATCTCCCGTGCCCAGCCCGGCGCCCACCTCCTCCTCGACGGTGCCGCCGCCGTTGGTGTGCTCGGTGTCCTTGTTGAGGTTGCTCATGGTGGGGTGCCGGGGCGGGGGTGGTGCCGGCTGCTCCGGAGCTCCGCGGGGCCGAGCCGGGGTGCCGGTGCGGTGCTGGTGCGCGGGGGCGGTGCGGGGCGGTGCGGCGCTGCCCTCCCGGCTCACATACGGCGTCCCGGGACGGCGCCGCTGTTAAGGGCCGGGCCGGGCGGAGCGGGGCCGAGCGGAGAGCAACGAGCCGCAGCTGCGGGGCCGACGCGCCCCAGCCCCAGCCGCCGCCCCCGGCCGCCGCCGCCGCCGCCAATCCCGGCCCGGCCCGGCCCCCCGGGACCGCGGGGAGGTTTTTTTTTGTTGTTGGGCTCGAGTTATTTTAATTATTTTTTCCCCTCCTTTCCACGAAAAACTTTGTCAACTTTGATGAACTTTCGGGTTTCGACTTTCTTAAAGGGCCCGCCGGGCTCTGATCTCGCGGCGGGGCCGTGCCGTTCCCTCCGCGCATCCCCGGGACGGGGAGATGTGGCTCAGCGCCGCGGGGGTCCGAGAGCCCCGGGACGGCACCTTTGTGACCCCCGGTGAGAGCCCCGAGCCCCAGGAACAGCAGCCGTGGGAGCTCAGCACGGGGATCCTGTAACTCCGGGACAGCGGCCCTGAGCCTCAGGAGAGCAGCCCCAAATCTGCCCCGACAGCATCCCCGGTTCCCTGGGGACAGCAGCCTGGTTCCTCCTGCCAGGGCAGCCCCACAACCATCCTCACAGACATCGATGTGTGCCCCGTGCAAAGCCACGTTCTTGGGCCTGGGAGGAGGAGCAGGGTTGAGGCATAGAATCGTGGAATCCATGTGTGATGTGGGTAGGTAGGGACCTTAAATTTCATCTCATTCAACCCCCCTGCCATGGGCAGGGACACCTTCCACTATCCCAGGTTGCTCCAAGCCCCATCCTGGGGCTGGACCTGGCATCCAACCTGGCCTTGGACATTTCCAGGGATGGGGCAGCCACAGCTTTTCTGGACAATCTGAGCCAGGACCTCACCACCCTCATTATCCATCTTCTTTCCTTTCTCCCTGCCCACATGAATGCCCGGTTGGCCACATCCTAAAGCACAGCCTGCAGCTGAATAACATGAGCAGAAAATGGAATACATAAACATTCCTCCATACTGCAGCCCCCAGCTTGGTCCCTCTGTGAGGTGTAAGTGTAAAACCCCAAGAGCCTGGGTCAACCTGCCAAGTGAGAGATGTCCAGGGATCTGAGCCCTGTTATCTTAACCAGCACTTCTTGTGCCCAGCCCATGCTGCTTCCCCAGCACCGAGACCAGGTGAAAGAGGGGAAACATCAGCCCTGCCCTGGGGGTCCCACAGCCCTCCACACTGTAAAAGCCAAGTGTGTTCCCTGTCCTCCACTGGCCTGGCTGGAGACACCTGTGCTGTCCCCATGGCACTGAATGTCACTTCAAAGTCAAACTGAGTCCACACCTGGCTCTAGTGACAGTTTCGTTCCCGCAGCAGCTCAGGGATATATCGTTTTGCTCATGTAAATGTTGTGAAGAGTGCGAGCCTAGTTGGGGCAACCACAGCTGAGCTCCCACCACACCTGGGTCCACTGCCCTGTTCAAGCCCCAGCCTCTGACTCCATTTGCCACCTGGCTATAGAGAGGCACGCTGTGAAAATGTAACCCCAAACTCAGCACAAGCACTGTCCAGCACAACCCAGGGCACTCTGAGCCTGGCACCAGAAAGGCAATACAGGAAACACCATTGCCGAGATGGTGCCCACAGCCAAGTGCATGTGGGGCCAAGGAATTCCATCACAGGAATTAGGAGGTGTATTGGAGGGGATGAAACATCCTCCTGGGAGCATCAGCTTTGTGTTCCCCTGCTTTTTAGGTTATGGCTTTTAGCAGCAGCAGCTGTTTGCATGCAGCACAGAGGGTTTGTGTATGGAGCCCTCACACAGTGACAAAGTGACCACTTCTTTTTTTAAGGCTTTGTAATGAGCTGCTAAACCAGAGAGCCTGATCCCTGCCAGGTTCTGCGTGAGAGGAGAAAACTCCCACTTTTTGACTAAAAAACCCCAATTTATTTATTTAAAATTCTGTCCTGCAGAAGGGTTCTGGAGAGACTTCACATACTGGCTCTGAGCACCACAGCAAGAGCTCCCCCAAGCCACCCATGGCGTTCAGCACAGACAGATGCAGATCAGAGCAAGGACTTTCTCCACTCTTCAGGGATACTGCTCTTCACCATAACTTTGTCCCCAAGATGGGGGGACAGTCCCATAAGGCTGTGCAGGAATAACTCCCAGGAGGAGTGTTGCCTACCATTCCTCAAAGACTCTGAGAGAGCCCGCCCTGACAAAGACCAGGAATATTTGCTTCCTGTGCTAATTGAGTGAAAACCAGTGTAACCTCACAGCGCTTTCTCTGTGTTTAGGTTTGGTGTTTCACTTTCTACAGACTTTGAGTACAGAGCCTGAGGCAAGTGGAGGAAGGCACAAAAGGGTAGAAGTCAGGAGCAGCAGCAGGTTTTCATCAGACCCCCAAGGACCCCAATGCTGCACACACATGCAGAGGAGACATTCTGCCTCTTCCAGAGGAGGAAAACCCTGGCCACAAGCAGAAGAGTTTATGTGTCCATCATGCTGGGGCAATAACAGTGGGTCCACCACCTCACTATTATACTGATGGCCACAACCTCTGGTTTGTTTTGTAGGCTAATCCATGGCATTGGGCTGGAGATCAGTATCCTCTTTGCACATCCACCCCTCAGAGCTGTATGTGGTGGCAGCATCCCTACATCCCCGTATCTTGTGGCTCACAATCCCTTTGATATCTTCATAAACATCACACCCAGGCAGCCTCTCCCCTCCCAAAGCACTGCAGCATGTGCTTCAACCCATGCAGCCCTTGATGGTCCAACCAGCTGCACACAGAGGGGATGTTTTCTCCCCCCAGGAACTTAAAGGGATGGACAGAAGCTGGGACAAATGAAACTGTCACTGCTACCAGCTTGTGCAGGTGAGCCAGTCCACCAGGAAATGGTGATGCCTCTGCAGAGATTTTGGCTGAGGACTCCACTTCCACCTGGAGATGCTCAGCTTTAAGTATGTGATCCAAGGTCACACCAGCTGAACCAGTGCAGGAGCAGGAGACACTTGGGTTTGGACTTTGCTTATCCATGCCTTACAGCAATGTATTTTTACACCAACACTTTTCCTCCTAAAGTATCACTCAACAGCATCTGGCTCTGCAGTCTGGCCAAGGGCTGCACCAGAGCTTTGTCCTTGTGATACCATCTCCACTAAGATGGGATGCTGTGACCCATTCAGCATCCACTTACCTCTCCCACATCAATTCCTCATCAGGGTGGACACGTGGACAGTGAACCCTGTGATAATGTCCCACACAAGCAGCTCCAACCGTGCTGTCCTGCCTGCAAACAACGGGAATGGCAGAGCCTCAGCAGGGAACAGGAGTAAAAGCTGTGAGGTGCACACAACCAACAAAGTTGGTCTAGCAGGTCCTAGAAAGGGAGTTAAAAAAGTACTTGAGACAGAAACAGGTAGAAATCAGCTGAGAAATCAAGGGGAGGCTTGAAATGACAGCCAGTTGTGGACAATCTTGTGTTTTCACAGTTTCTCAGCTTTGCATTGTCCAAGGGCTCTTTCTCATTCTTAAACAAGCAGGTGACCAGCTCAGGTGATAACGAGGGATGTCCCTCTCCAGCTGGGCTCCTGCCTCCTGCCCACTCATTCTGGGATCCCAGACCTCCTTCACCCACCTGTAGAAAGGCAATGGATTTTATTTTGGGCATCATGGTGTCACAGGGGTTGTCATAGGGGGCACTTTAGGCCCCTGTTCCTGCTAAGACCATCACAGGCAGTGCCACACTTTGGCTGAGCTGCTGGATTGTTTTTGCTGTTCCTCACTGCTTATCTGGGACAACAACTGAGCCTTGGCACTTGTCCCAGGGTAGAGAGGATGCTCCCATGCCACTTCCAACATTTCTGAGGTACGGAGAAGGGAGGATTTCCTCTGCTTGCCACTGGCACCAATTTCTCCTCCTCCTGTCCTTGTCCAGGAGATCCCACATCTCCCCAGACTGCTCTGCTGCTTTCCTCCGTCCTCTGCCCATTCCAGATGCTGTAGCCTCATGCTCTTAGTCTTCTTGTTAATTATTCTGGACTGAGATTTGCTATGCTGGCTGGAAAGAGGCCACCAACTGTGGGACATGGAGGAACACTGATTTCCAAGGAAGCAGTGAGACCAGACAACACCCTGTCACTGCTCAGACCAGTGACAGGCACATGCAGGCTGAGTGCTGGTGTCACCAAAGACTCTTTACAGGGCCTAGATGAGTTCTCAGAGAACTTTCTGGCCACAGGCAGGCGAAGGCTTTGGGGCTGCTTTATGGATCAGCATCCAAACATTTGGAGACTTGTTATAGCAAAGGTGGGAAGGGACCTCAGAACTCACCCAACCAACAGTGCCAGGACTGTCACTAGCACTGGGTCCTGCCTTGAAAACCCCTAAGGATGGATCAACCCCACCTCTCCAGGTGTCCATCCCAAAGCTGCGCCATCCAGCAGGGAAAAAGTCTTCCCTAACACCAATCCTGACTCTCTCAAGCCACCATGTGTGGCTGCTGCCCCGTGTTACATCATCTGCTGCTGCTACCAAGGAAAGTGTCACTCCACCATCTTTGTAACTTCCCCTCTAGGGAGTTGTAAGCTCCAAATAGACCCCTGTTCAACCTCTTTTGGCCAGACTAACCCAGCCCAGTTCCTTGCTGACCCCTCACCAGCACCTTCTGTGCTTTCCCCTCCCAGCCTGCACCTCTGCCTGACACAGAGCCTACCCAGCCATTCCTCCCACCCTGCAGCCTCTTTTGGTCTATCTGTCTCCAAACAGCAGGGATGGCACTTGGTCAAGGCCAAGCTGAAGAGGAGCTCCCAACCCCTTCCATGGATTTGTTCCTTCCATTGGACCAAAGGCCATGTGGCTACAACAGCCCTAAGCACCACAAAGGGAAGAGGATAAAAGGTGTGGCAGAAAAGTTAGTACCAGAGACCGCTGATATTTGGGTACCAAATCACAGGCTGCAGTTAGCCCATCCTGGGAGCTGTGCAGGACTTTGTGTGGCCCAGTGGGTGCAGGGCAGAGAGGAGCAGCAGTGGAATTGCAGAGTTCATCCAGCATCACATGCCTGGAGTAGCTGCTTTGAGGACGGCACTGAGTGCTTTCAAACTTTAATTCCTTTCCGTACGTCACCGCTGGTCTCCTGCTCCGCCTTCCCCCAGGAGGACAGGCTGAAGCTAACTGAGAGAGACAAGGGCTCCGAGGTGTGCGCAAATGTTTGCTCAGACGCATCGCAGCGCTGCACAGCTGCTTTTATGGGCATTTCGGAGCCGCTCCTGGCAGCGCCGCCCGAGCCCAGCTCCAGGGATGCTGCAGTGCCCCATGACGTGAGCCACCAAGTGGGCTTCCGACCAAAAACGGGCGAGGAGAGCTTGTGTTTACACAATTTGAATAAAAAGATAGCGCCAAACAGAAAAGCCTTTTTGGAGCCAGGAGCAGGAACAATAAACCCAAACGCTTTCTCTGATGGGTTGCAGATGCAGCATTGCTGGTGATCTGGTGGAAAAAGCACGGCTTCGTGGAGGGATTTGTCACTTAGTCACCTAGGAAATGAAGACAGGACTTTAGTCTGCCCAAAGACTCTTCCTTTTTCTGCCTAGAAGATGAAATACAGAGAAGAAAGAAGGCAATGCTCCTCCTTGCTTGTGCAGCACTGAAACAGTGCACTCTTATCTCTTTAGTTTCATAATTAATGTGTCATTTGCACTGCCAGGCATATTAATTATGAGGAAATTAACCAGGGGGAATCCTTTGTAGAGGATTTTTTAACTAAAGACCCCAAAGCCAGTTCAGCCCTGTGCGTGGGATGACCACACACCTGGCTCTAGCACTCCTGCACTGAACTGCTGCCTGAGGGGCATCCATGGCTGATTTTTAACGAGGTCTTTTTGAAGTGTGGGGTGCAGGCTCTCTCAGCTCCAGGTCCAGGTGTGCCCAGACCTGGTGGACGTGTTGGAGCCTCGGGCTCTCCCTCTGTGTCCATCCCCTGCAGCTCCTTCCACAATTGTTCAGCCATGAGAGCATCTGACACCACCACCATGGTGCTCTTGTGGGCTAAAATTCTCAAAGTGCAGCTGGACCTCACCAACGTCAGGATCATTCCGTCACCTCATCCACAGAGCAGCTGGGAGCTGCCCAGGTTGCTGTAGTCCCATGCCAGCTGTAATGGAGGGATTCTTGCAGTTGAATCTGTCCTTCCTCACTGGAGCTGTGTCAGGAACTGCCCCACTGGCAGAGGGACAGGCTCAAGGCTCCCCAGCCCCACTGTCACTGCCCCTGTCACCAGACACAGCTCTACTCCAGAGCCTGGCACTCGGCATTAACAAAGTGGCACCAGTGGTCATCAGACCTGTCCCAGCAGCAGGGAGGAGGCACAGCACCTCTGGCAAGTCCTGCCGGGCCAGATCCTGCCCCTTCCCTGCTCTGCAGTTGTTTGAGTGAGGGTTTGACCAGGCGCTCAGTGAGAACATTAGCTTCAGTGCCAACAGGGATGTGGAGCAGAAGGATTTGCCATGGCTTGAGCCAGAACACTAAGAGACAATCAGTGCTATTGGTGTCCTGAGCCCCCATGCGTGGTCCTACCCCCAGGATCTGGCCCAGGCGCCTCAGGGTGTCAGCAGATCCAGCTTTGGATCTCTCAGCCAGGTGCTACCCAGTAGAGTACCATGTCCCATCCTCTCCAGAGCCACCTCTGACCATCAACAGGGCTCTGCAGGCCTCATCCTCTACTACATCATATTCATCCCTAACTAACAGACATTATGGATCATATGGAGGGGAGAGCTATTCCCAAAGTTTGCCATTAAGTATCTGGGCAGCCAAAGAGGGCCACCTCTGTAAGGGAGATGGGCAGCTTTGAGCTGTGTCATGTGCTATGTCCTGGTCACAGCAGAACACACCAACCCAAACTCCCCGAGAGGAAGGCGTCCCATTTTCACCAAGTTTATAAATGTCCAGCCCCTCTGCACACTGGAGACCTTGTCAAACAAAACAAAAAGACTTGTTGTGGAGGAATCCTTGGCAACACGACCAACATACACATGACCTTCTGACTTAGAAAACAGATTGTCAAAAACCCAAGTGAGCGATCCCGCCACACGTGGCATGGCTCAGCTCCCCAGCCACTGGCGCCGGCCTGGGATGCACCGCGGGTCCCAGAGCCTGCTGGAGCAGGCCAGAGAGCAAGAGGGGACGTGTGGGATGAACATCGCTCCAGCCTGGATGTGGCACTTTCTCTGTGCAGCTGCAAGCTTGGAAAAGCTCTTTATCAGCTCCCTTGTCATGTCCTTCCCCAGGACGCTCTCAGCTCCCATGTCCCGCCACACGTGGCATGGCTCAGCTCCCCAGCCACTGGCGCCGGCCTGGGATGCACCGCGGGTCCCAGAGCCTGCTGGAGCAGGCCAGAGAGCAAGAGCGGACGTGTGGGATGAACATCGCTCCAGCCTGGATGTGGCACTTTCTCTGTGCAGCTGCAAGCCTGGAAAAGCACTTTATCAGCTCTCTTGTCATGTCCTTCCCCAGGACGCTCCCAGCTCCCATAGGTGCCCCTCAGGCATCCACCCCAGGGGATGTGTCCATGGGTGCCCTCAAGGATAGGAAAGAAATCTCCTTGCAGCTTCCTCCTCTGCTGTTCTCCTGGTGCTGAGCACTGCGGAGACAGCCAGGGACACCTCCATTGTTAGGCACCCTGTGTGACACTGCCCAGCATGGGGAGTGGCACAGGGGAGACTTCCTGCTGACTCCAGCTTCCCATCTCCTCTGGCCAAGCAGGACCCATGCTCCCCTCCTGGAGATGACACTGCACATCCAAGGGTGCAACCTGTTGTGTAAAAGCTGCTGCCAGAACTCTGAAAGCTGTTCCTCAGTCATGTGAATAATGAGAGGTATTAACGAGTTGGGAGGATGAGAGCTAAATGAAGCACTGCCTTGCAAGGGGCTGCTCCATCCCTCCTGCTTGTCTTTGGGCAGAGAAGAGAAGGTGGAGGGCAGCACTGGGGCAGGCCAGGGATGGCAGCACGGCTCCACTGTCCCTCCTGGAGCTGGGGGTACAATGAAAGACAATGTGCCACAGCAACACCCTCCCCTTGCTGTTCCCACATGGGGGATGCACCCCACACCTGTGGGGCTTTCACACACTCCTCAGCTTGGCCACAGCCCAGAGTTCCCCACAGGCACAGTCAGTGGCCTGTCCCCATCCCCAGGGCACCCCAAGTCTCACCCCTTGGAGTTTCCAGCCTTGGCAGCAAACCAACATATCTTCCCAGTTTTCAATCCCAGCAAGGCCAGACTTGTTTAAACTGGGTTGTTTAGATGACTTGGTGTATGTTGGACACCCAGCCTGAAAGACTCAGCTTGTGATGAACGTTTGGCAAAGCCCTAAAACCAGGGAAAACAAAGAATTTTATCATGGGAAGCACTGATCCCTGAGATGAGCTGTAATTATTTCTGTCCTGCTTCAACCACAGTGCATAAACACAGAGGACTGACGGCACAAGGGCCGACTTTCCAGAGCTGATCCCTTCGGCTGATGGGACAAACTGTGGTGCAAAGTGCCTGTGTCCCTGCAAGGAACATGCTGAGTTCTCATCTGCAGTCTAGGCATTTCCCCCCAAATCCCTATGAAACACCCATTGCATCACTGACCATCACCAGCGCAAACTTCCCTGGAAAAATTCATTTTCACGCAAGGAATACAGCTTGGAAAATTCCAACCTCAGTGGGGAACAACAAGCAAGGGGCTGTGATGGAAACTATTTTGCAACCTTAATTATTTTACCCCAAAGGCTGGCAGCCTGTAATCACATTAGTCTCCTTGAGAAAGCCTGCCCCACCAGAGCCCCTCTTGCCCTCTTATCACTCCCCCCAGGCCCCAAAAAGAGCTTGCAGGGAAGCTCAGGGGCCTGGTGAGCCCCTGCATGCAGCCTGCCAGGCAGATCCCGGGAATGCCTGATTTATAGTGTTATGCTTCATTCTGTTTACGCCAGGCGAGTTATTTAAAACGAGGAGAGTGAGAGGAGCCCGGGTTTTGTTTAAAAGTCCAGCAAGGAGATTTGCCTTAAATAGTCAAGAGCTGAGGTTGGAGGGGAAGCCGCCCAGCAGCACGGACCTCCGGGATGGGAGCGGGGCTGGCACCCGCGGGGGGAGCTGGCTGGCGGCAGCAGAGGTGGCAGAAGCCTCACGTTTAACCCCGAGGAGTTAAACCATCCTGGCAGCCCCGGCTTTGAGTGGCATGTGGCACCGGGGACACGGGTCACCTCCACAACACGAAACAGTGTCAGAGGAGAAACAGCACAGGTCTCACAACACTCTGAACCCTAGTGAGGGCAATCCAAAAAGCTGCTCCACAGCCAGAAGTGGCACGGTGATGCCAAGGGAAGCCATGCCCAGGCTGGCACAGCCGCAGCTCGGAGCCCGCTGGGCAGCCCTGCCAGCCCTCGAGGGCTCCTCCTCAGGGCAGGGCTCAGTGTGAGGCCACGCTCTGGAAGGGCTCCCTGGGGAACACGCTCCAGCTTGGTCTGCTCGCTGCTGAGCACGGATCTGATTGCTCTCTATAAATACATCCGGGGTCAACACCAGGGACGGGGAAGAGCTATTTAAACTCAAGGGGGACGCTGGCAAAAACAAAAGGCTATATATAAACTTTCCATGAGCAACGCCAGGCTGGAGGGAGGGTTTTAACTCCTAGAGCAGGGGGGTGGAGAAAGAGCCCCACAAGGAGTGGGGTGAGGCAGTGGGATGGGGCCAGACATGTTTCACTGTGTCCCCAAGGTGGGTGACCTCAGTTTCCCTCCATCCTCAAATCCAGTAAAACCAGCTGAGGGGCCAGGAACTGGCCTTGGCACCACAGAGAGAGCTCCCAGCCCTACCTCAGGCAGGACAGCAAGGGGCAAGAAGCTCTTCAGATACTTTTCAACTTTCTTGACTTATTTGGTCAAAACTGCTGAGGAATTAATCAGAATAATGAATAACTCGGGTGTCTCAACACACTCAGCAGCAAGGGTCGACTCCTCAAAGGCTGAACTGTTGTACCAAGCCTGACACCCCTTGCTAAGCCTTTCCCTGAATCGCTGCTAATGCCTGTATCCGACATAATTCCTGATCCTCCTGCCCCTCCTGTACCCCAAATTTCTGTGCCCACTCTTAGCACATGCATCATCTGCTAATCCCTAACCCTGGCAACCGTGCCCATCCCTGAACCCCTCTGATCCCTGCACCCCAAGGAGCCATGATGTCTGCTCCCAGTGTACCCGTTGGATCCACCTCCCAGATCCCTGAACACCAACAGTGCCTTGTGGGACCAACATGGGTGAAAAACATTGTGTTTGGGAGGTGTTATGGAGATGGTGACAAAGAGGACAAGGAGCTACTTGGTGGGGCAGGCTGGTGTCATGGCCCCAGTTAACAGGCAGGCTTGTGGGACACTAACCTGACATTTTTTGGAACTTGTCTCAGACAGAACTGAGGCCAGGACATCACCAACCCCAGCAGAACCATTTGCAAGGTGGGGGATGAAATATTCAGAGAGGTTAAAGGAATTCAGTGTCTCCCATGGAGCAAAGATGAATATTTCAGAGGAATGGGCACCCAAAAGAGGGCTGGGAGACAGCTGAGCATTGCAGCAAACAGCCACCTGGTCACCACAGCAGCCATGGTGTGGTCTGGCAGGGATGCTGCTGGGGATCAGAGCAGCCTATTGGAGCACTGGCCAAGGAGGACACTTCTTCTGGAGGTGTACCATGTCCTCCTGCTCTGCCCTCAGGGATGCCACAGCAGTGAGGGCTTGTTCCCAGGCACACAACCATTCTTCAGTTATCCCAGTCCCTGCAGAGTGGCTTCCTGGCAAGCGCCAAGGCAGACCCCACCTTCCCAGCTCCTCCCAGTTCCCCCCATCTCACTCATCCCCTCCAAGCAGTGTGGTTGCTCTGCTCCCACAGTGTCACCCCACATGCCAGGCTCACTGCAGGGGAAGGTGACAGCAGTTGGTACGGAGGGCATTCATCCCATCACGGGATATCCCTCTCCTCACCCCAGTCCACACAATCTGGTCCTTTCCAGGCTGTACAAGGAGGGATCTGACTACACAGACAGCAAAGTGTGGGCTGTACATAAGGCCCATAAACACTTGTCACTGTAAATTAAAGCAGACCTGCCCATATCTGCCACTCTCCCAAATCCCCTAAGCCACAGCCCCACCGGCGCCAGTTTTGCAACGACCAGGGGAGTGTGGGGAGTCACGTCCTGGGTGAAAAGTTCAGGTCCAAGCCAGAAGAACTTTTGGAGTAGAGAGCAAGGGCTGTGGGATTTGGGATGCACTGCCAAAGGATGTGCTGGCACCTTGCTGTGCCTACCTGGCATGGAGCTGCAAGCCACCAATGGACACATGTCCTCTTTGCTCTCAGCAGAGTCAGCACAGGGCAGGACTCCAGTGTGCTAGGAAGGGGTTTTAACTCCTGCTACATCCCCCAGGAATGGCAGCAGCAGGTCCAGGAGCCAGCAGAGCAGGGATGTGACTGGCTGATGGCAAACTTTGGGATAGCAGGAGGGAAGGCAGCATGGCTGTCGGCACTGCCGCCACAGACTCAACCAGCACTGGGGCCACATTCCCCAGGGAGAGATAAAAGCAACCGTAAAAGGGGAGAGCTGTCACTCAGGCTGGCCTGGCTTGTCTCAGCACAGCAGGGAGAGTGGAGCACCACTCAGCAAGCGGGTGCCACTGCAGCTCCAGGGGCTGAGGGCCACCTTATCAGCTGCATGTCGCAGCCGGGTGCTCAGGGATTGCTGAGTGATGCCAGGGAAGGCACCAATTCACCAGGCACCTCTGAGCAGCCTCAGCTCTGTCCCCTCTGGGATGGCAACCTGCAGCTTTATGCCCAGTTGGAGCTGTCACATCCATCCAGCTCCACTGGCCGCCTGGTCCACACACCGTCCCCGTGCCACTGCAGCCCTTCAGTGGGAAGCTGGGATGGCTCCTGGGTGAGCCCAGGGTTTCCAGGGGTACAGCCATGCTTGGTTCCCTCCATCACCCTCTGCACACAAGGGAGAGGGAGCTCAGACAAAGGGAAAGCAGGAGAGAGCAGCCCCCTCCAAAGGAGTAAGGAATGAGACCCTCAGCTCTCCCAGTGCAGAGCATATCCAGCAGGAGCTGGGGGAGAAGCCACCGGCTGCAGCAACTTTTGCTTACGATGAGCAAAACACTCAAGATCCATAAGCAGGAAGAGGCTCTTTTGGAGCGAACTGCAAAATATTGTCTTTGCACAGCTAAACTCCCCCGCTTGCTCCTTCTCCTTGAGGCCTCGGCAGCTCTCGGGGAGAAGGTTCCTTCCTGCTCACCCTCAGCAAAGGGCAGGGTTCCTCCTCACAGTCAATTAGTGCGCAGGGTCGGGGGTCAAGGGCCTTCCCGAGTTCATGGCGCCTAGCTCTGAAGCGCTGCCGAGCGACGCCGGCACCAAGTGGCACATACAGGGCATCCCCATGGTTGTCCTGGGACACTCTGGGTACAACAAAATTGTGTGTGTGTGTCCCGAAGTCTGCAAATTCCCCCCCTAACCACCAGCTGCTGGGTCCCCCCCTGCACCCAGCTCCCTGCTTCATTCCTCCCTCAACCTGACAGCCTCCAGCTGCCGGCCCGGCCCCCACACATCCCTCTGCAGAGCCTTTGCGGCCACATCCCACCACTGGCAGGTTTGCAGGGGTGGAGGAGGAGCCCACATCTCTCCAGCCCCATCTCAGCACCAGGACACTGACCTGGGCAGCCCCACTGCATGCCAGCCCCCCACAGCCCCGTGCCAGCCCCATCCTCTTCCTCTGCAGGCCCCGCTGCAGCAGGCCAGTGGCCGCTATCAAATATTGATGGTACTGTGTGGTAAATGAGCATTATGAATTTATGACTTGCTGAATTAAACAGGCCCTGCTTGGGCTGGCTGCTGTTCGGCGAGGCGGAAGGAACAGTGGCACTGCTGGCACATGCAGCAGCAAAGGCACGGCCCCACCGCCGACCACGTGCAGACCCAAACCAAGCCCAGGCTCTGGGAACACCCGGAGCCCTGCAGCCCTGGGTTGCACCAAGGCAAAGGGTTCCTTCCCCTCCTGCAAATGCCTCGCTGCCCTCTGTATTTCAGCTCTCCTCAGGGCAGCTGACAGTGCAAACTTCCCCCTCCTTGGAGCTGCAGTACCTCGGAGCAGAGGGAAGGGAGTGAATTGAGGCTCAGGTTCACTGGTTTAAACAACAGTGAGTCCAGCACCATGGTTATGTGAGTAACTGGGTTAATTAATAACACGACAACTGTTGCCCAGCACATGAAAGAAGCACAAAATTATTCTGCTTTGTACAAAGGGGCTGGTGGAAAGTCATCTGTGGAAACCCTAGGCAGTGGGAAGGAGAGATATCCAACTTTGTTGAAAGAGGCTGGTTTGCCACAGCCAATCCAATATGCTGGATGCAAGGAGAATCATGGACTGGTTTGGGTTGGGAGGGACCTTAAAGCCCACCTCCTTCCAGTGCCCTGCCACAGGCAGGGACACTTTCCACTAGACCAGGTTGCTCAGATCCCTGTGCAACCTGGCCTTGAACACTTAGAGGAATGGGTGTGAGAGGGTGGCATGGCTTGACATCTGAGCCTGGCTGCCTCTCTGGAAGATATCTGGGTGTCCTTGCGAACGTCTTCACAAGAAGCAAGATGTAAGGACAGGACGGTGGGAAAGGAGATGGGATAAACACTGCAGCAGCATGTGAGACATCACCTAATGTGGGCCAGGGAGGTAAGTGCCAAAGGAAAAGCCAGGGGGTGGGATTTCCAGGACTGACACAAGAGGGAGCACAGGGAAACATAAAAGCAGTGAGAAAGGCTCCCTGCCAGCACCATTTCCCAAGGGAGCACCATGCAGGGCTGGTCCTGTTTATCAGGACCATAGAATCACAGTTTGGCTTGGAAGGGACCTTCAAGATCATCTTGTTCCACCCCCTGCCATTGTCTGGGACACTTAATATTAGACCAGGTCACTCCAAACTCCTTCCAGCCTGACCTTGGATCAAGCCCAAAGAAAAAAATATTTTGCCCATGCAAATATGGCCCTTTACACCTCCCTGCCACACGACAGACTGGCCACTCAGTTAGGCCTGGGACATTGCTGTCTGTGAGGTGGCAGCAGGGTGTCACCAGGACTGGCTGGTCCCCATGCTTAGCAGATGGGACCCCCACCCTCGCTGTTAACACAGTAAACTATCTCCTCAGCCCCCTTGGTGTGCCAGGCTGGGGCTGGCTCTCAGCACTGGGTACATCCTTCAAGGACTAGCATGGCCAGGCCCTATCCACAAAGCCACTCTCCTGGAATTGCAAAGTACCCTGCACTTGGGTGGCCTGCTTCTCAAATCAGCCCTGGCATGTCTTCTCCAAGCTCCTCTTCCTTAAGTGACAGTGGAGCCACCAAGGAGGATTGGCAAAGGGGCTGTCTGGAGCTGCTGCTTTGGGTCACTGCTACCCCCTTCCCACCCCATCTTCCCGTCCCCATCGGGTGCCCAGGGCTTTGCCACCCAATGACAGCAGGAACCACAGACACTCCGGGCACACTTGGCTCATCACACACCAGGCAGAGCCAGCTGTGCTCTTTCACCACCACTGAATTTATCCCTGAAGACCCCCTCCATGGTACAGTCGGTTCCCACCACCGGCTGATGCTTCACTGCCACCCCCGCAGTTCCCCCATCGACCCCCCAGCTCCTCCCGCAGGGCAGGACGTTCCCACGTGTTGTGCAGGAGCTGGCTGGGCTGGGAGCAGCCGGTTCACACGGGACAGGCAGTGGGGCTGGACCCCCTGAGGGTGCTGCAGCCTGACTACCAGGGAAGAGCCCGCAGGCACCAGGGGAGACCTTGCTGTTCCCCCCACGAGCCGGCCCCATGCACCACCATGGCATCAGCTCCTCTCCCTGCCTGGGCAGAGGGCCTGCCTGTGTGCTGGCAGACCAGGCGTGCCTTCCGTGGGTCGGTGCCCTGCTCACACTGAGAAGAGGGGAAAACCAAACGTGATAAAACCTCCTCACAGGAAGCCCAGCAGAGTCCTGACATCACCTCACACTCCCCCTCATGGAACCATGGAGGGTTTAGGGTGCTAAGGAGGCTGCAATGAAAGCCATGGCATGTGCTCACGTGTCAGACATGGGGATGACACCGTGAGCTTAAGCCACATCACTTTCTCCCCACGGATGACAGCCGGGAATGGCCAGACAAAGAGCAGACTCCAGCTCCCTTGCTGGATCCACACCCCGAGGAGCACAGGGAGCTTGAACACTAATTTATCGAGCTTATGGCTGTAACACTGCACGTTTGTCCAGTGAAGAGTCCTGGGAGCTTGAAATTCCAGCCAGCACAGGATACAATGCTTAGAGCTCGTCCCATTGGAAAGCGCAACCGGAGCTCAGGAGGAAAACGCTTGTTGTGAAACAGTGACCCCAGCTGTCGCGATGGAAGGAAAACATCGCTGGGAAGCTCAGCTGGGAACCTCGGCTGCTGCTCAGCTGTGAGACGCCAGGCAGCGAGAGATGCAATCTCTGGGGCAAAGCGCGAAGCCACTGCGGGGAGACACAGGACAGGAACAGAAGTTACAGGGTCTCGTAGGGGACTCGGCTCCCCATCCTTCTCCAGCAGGAGTTTGCTGCAGGGAGAGTAAAGCAGGATGGTTTGGCATTAAAACATTGAAAAATATACTTGAGTCCCAAAAATTCAGCTGGGTTTTAAATACACTGAGCTCTCCATTTTCACTGCCAGCAATGCTGACACACAGCACTGTTCCTGGTGTCACCTCCTGGGACCGGGAACCCTCCTGGCCCACACCAGCCACCTGTGCCCTTACTGAGCCACAGGAGCTGACATGAACCCCAAAAAGGAGAATACAGTCACTAGTGGGAATGTAGGGGATGAGGACCAAGGGAGGGACAAAAGACCAGTAATGGATGAGGTGACAAGTGACACTGACGGGCTGCCTGGAGATGTGGTGCAGCAGGAACAGGGTGGCTGTGGGGTGAAGATGAAGCCTGTGTTTGGTCCCAAGGACCCCTCACCCCACAGTGCTCCCCTCTGGCTGCAGGGGAGATGGGGTACAGCCCCCTCAGCATCACTCTCACGCCTGGATTCACTCCATCACAGCCTAGAACACTCTCAGCAACCGACACAAACTAGGGAAATATGGACTAGCCTGGGAATGCTACAGAATATAACCCACCAGCTGCCTGAAAATCCATCCCACACCTCCCAGAGGCTGTGATCATTGTCCTGTGTCCCAAGGACCAATGAAGAGGGCAACTACAGCTTTGGATCAGAATTTTTTCACTGCCACAAACAGAAATTTCTACAGGAAGAGCTCTGCATCTTGCCGTCACTTCCCCACTCTGTTATTGCTTGCTTTGGCTTCCAAGCAATCCCACATTCCTCTCCCATATAAACCACCTTCTTCACATGCATCCAGCCCTGCTGCAAGAGAGTGATCTGGAAATGCATGGAGAAAACAGCTGGAAGATGGTGGCTGAGCTGAATGTCCCATAAAAGCCTCACAGGGCCATTGGTGGAACCAGGCTTGGCAAGGCTGTGCTTGGGATAGAACTGCACTCATGTTCCTGGGGCTCTTCCTGCAGGATAATGGCGCCACCAAGTCCTGGGAGAGATCTAGAGGACAAGGAACTCCAAAACATAGCCCTTTTTGAGCAATTGAAAGGAAAACTTGGCAAATGGTTTCAAAAATACTATAACAAATATGCTGTCAGGGCTAAAAGTGACACTAATAATTCCCAAGCACTCCGAGGTTTTAGCGTTCAGAGGCAGCTCCCCTCTTAATAAAAAGAAGGAAAACACTAAAAGGCACGTGAGGCGTTTCAGCTGGTCCATAACAACCTGCCCAGCCTCACCCAGCACCCAGTGCCCGCTCGGGCAGGCTACAGTGAGGGAGTGATGGCTGAGGAGGGAGCAGGGAGCGCTGGGCACCCACACCCCGGCGAGGAGCGCATGGGGTGCGATGGTGGGAACAGGAGGCTGGCGGTGAGGGGCCGTGTGCCCGGAGCTGTGTGTACCCGTGCACCCGGCTCCCCACGGCGCTGCACGACCGCCCTTCCCTTCCCGGGAGCGGAGGCAGTGCGGCCGCTGCTCCTCGGGCCGCTTCCCACGACCTGCTGCACTTCCCGTGCCTGGCGGCTGGGGAGGGCTCCGGGACGTGGTGGCGGAAGCGCTGCGATTTGGGTGGAAGGAGAGGCGGAGAGCCGGCCTCAGCCTGGGAACGGCCTCCATGTGGTGTTCCCCACGGCCGTGACACCCGGGGTGGGATGCGCTGCCGGCCAGGAGCCGCTCTGCCTGCCTCCAGCGGGTCGCTGCATGCCCTGGGAGAGCAGCTCTTGGGAAACTCGGTCCCGAGTGATTTCTGCTCCTTGTCCTGCATAAGGCTGTGCCACAAGCAGAGCCATTACATGAGTTTGTAAAATGCCCAGGGTGGGTTCCAGCCCAAAACCACTTCCCGTTGCACCAAACGGGCCGGCTGAAGGGGGGCTCTCCAGGAGGGAGGTGCTCCCAGCCTTGCAGTGGTTCCCATCCTTTCTTCAAGAGATGTGCAGGGAGAAGGCAAATGTGCAGGCATGTGGTATTCACTTGCCCTCTGATCAGAGAGAAGCTGTGAGAGAAGCAGAGAAAAGAATGATCAAAACAATTCTTACCTCATTTGCTGCGCCTGTGTTTGTGCCCATGTGGAATGTGTTCTGGAAATTGTTTACCCGAGGTGATTGCTTGATTGGATTCAGGTGATGGTGTTTTAGATTCATTGACCAATTGGCTTCACACGTGTGTGTATCAGGACCCTCAGGCAGAGAGTCACAGGTTTTCTAGTTAGTAGTAAATATTATATAGTATAGTATGTCTCTGAAATATAGTTAAATATAGTATAATAAAGTAATTAATTAGCCTTCTGATATCATGGAGTTCTGCACATCATTCTTCCCTGCATCAGGGGCACCTTGCAAACCCGATAGAGGCAGATGTGCAGGGAGCAGCAGTGCTTCCCTGCTCAGACTGGGCACCAGAGCTCATAGAGGCATCCTTCTTGGGTACATTCCACACTGACCCATCACACACATGGCAGGGCAAAGCTATTCAGAAACTGAATTTGGGAATGCCCTCCACGTACGTGTATTGGGAAGCTTTTTATCAGTGTTCCAGAGCACTACAGATGGCAGCTCATGAATGCCTGACTCAACTGTTTGATGAGTTTGATGTTCTCAAGTCTCTTCTTGCAAAACATTTGATTTTCTGGAGCTTAGGAGCACTTGGAGGTTAGAACTGGAGCTCCAGGACAGCAGGCTGCCCCTGCACATGGTGACAACAATTACAGCCCAGTTCTGCACCTTGTTTGGGTCTCCTGAAGGAGGGAGGTCTCTGGAAATCTGTTTAGCTGTGGGCTCTTGAAGGCAAACATTTGATTTCTTAGGGACTCCTCCTGATGGTCAACACACCACGATGTATCAGCTGGAGTCACCTGCGACTCAGAGGTGTTCCTGTCCCAAATCACAGACAAAGCCATGCAGAGCCTGGGAGGCCCTTTTCCTGTCTCCCTCTTGTTTCTTTCCTCTCCATTCTTTGAGCAAAGCTGCGTTGGAATAACACTTCCGTGGAACAAGGAGAACTGCAAGGTAATCGGGATGAAAAGGTTTGGCACGTGGCCACGTTCTGAGCTGACAAACCCTCACTCTGTCTCCCAGCGCAGTTACAACAATGCTGCAAAGGCACACTCAGAACACCCCTGCCATAAGGCCAGGCCCGAGTGGCTGCAGAGCACAGGGCTGCCCAACAGGCAGAGGAGCACAGAATATCACTGCAGGCACCCACAAACACTCACAGGAGCTCTGAGAATGAAAGATCCTCCTCTCCTACCTCATGGAGGCACAGGACCTTCCCAGCTGTGTTCCCTGCTCCCAGACAGACAGACACACTCTCAGCTTGCTGTGGATATGTGCCAACAAGCCCCAAAGGATTTGCAGTCATCTTTGCGAGGTAAAAACCAAATTATTCATCATCTATTGCAACAGGAAACTGCATGAGGAACCCTGATTTTACTTTCTTTGTATCAGTTTGCCCCCAGAGTTCCAGGTGATGGGAGTTTTGAGCTTTTGAGTCTTCTTATGATGGTAGTGTAGACCTTTGTCTGTAAAAGAGCTCATGGCATTTTACTCATTCTTCTCCCAAACTGCCCCTCCTAAATTAAACTTTCAGATGCTCCAGAATCCAAGCTTTTTCTCTCCCTCTGCATGCCCAAGCAGTGGTTTCCTGGAGAGATTCAAACAAAGAATGTAATTTTACAAGAGTAAATTAATTGAATCTTAAAAAATCCAAAACCACAGTAATTTTGAATCACAGGGAAAGGCATATTTGGTGGGTTTGGAACATGAAAGAATCCTAAAGTAGATTAAGATATTTAGCATATTATGAATAAATAAGTGAGCTGCATCACCCATTAGACCAAAAAGCACAAAATTCAAGGAGACAAGCACCTACATACACAGACATTCATAATAAAACTATCCAGAGGACAATTTTAACAGTATTTGGGTATTATAAAGGAGCTCATTTCCATAAAATGAGCAACCTGAGGAATAGCAGCACCTTGGCTTGTGGTTAACACACTGCAGCTGCTGACAGGAGCCAGAAGCTGGTGCAGGGCAGGCAGCTTTGCAGAAAAATTTTCTTCCATCAGCCCTTTGCCTCTGCTTGCAAATGATGCAGAGGGCTAACACCCAGCCAGCCTCTGCAGGGAGCCCCCAGCAATTTCACTGAGCCTGCAAATTCCTGTGGGGCTGCAAAAACAGGAGCTTTATGAATCCGACTGCATTGGAACAGAAATGTGCCCAGCAGACATCTCACACACACCGAGGCATGGAAAGGAAGAATCCACACAGATTTGGGTGTTCTGCAGGGAGTGCACACCCAAACCCTGCTGGCAAAATCCATGTTTGCATGTGTGACATGGAAAGAGAGAAACAACACCACCTTTATTCCAGAGGATGGGACAGAGGCATGATCATGTTCTAGAAATATCTAGATCTCAGAATGAATCCTTTGAGTGAACCAGTACAGTGAAACAGGCCTGGACACATTATTATGGGGGTGTAGAATTGAGAAAAACAAAATTATTAAAGCAAAAGGAGGTGTTTTGCCTGGACAGGTCCTTGAGCTTCGTGGCTCTTTGTTTCCAACAGCTTCAGCACCAGCACAGGAGGTGTCAGCAGACAGGAGCTCTGCAGCCAGGGGTGAATCCTCAGCCCTGAACCACTGGTGTTGCCTTGCAGCATCCCCAAGACTTGACATGAGGCCCTCTGGAGGATGGAACCAAGCCCCAGTGTGGGATCCATGGCACCCACTCCTTGGTTCACTCCTTAAATCTAACACACAGGGAGAGCGAGGCTTTGGGTTCTGCTGGTGTCACCTCAGCAGGGAGCACCCTCTGCTCAGGGAGCTTTGGGGCAACACTTTAAGGATTTTGGATCTGCAGACACTCCAGATTTCCAGATTTGGGGTTTTCAAGATTTCCTATTTTATGATACAGCCAGAGGTTAAGGTGAATGATACAAAACAAGCTCCCCCAAGACACCGTTCTGACTTCTTGACATGTGAAATTTCTAAGAAGCCTCACTCAGGTGGGCAGACACAAGACTTTAATTTTTTTTACTGTCCTTGCAGTGTGCAGTCAGCTTGTGGCCTTAAAAAAAACACAACTCCAAGAGGCCTTTTGGATTCTTGGCTGGAGTAGCAGTGGCTCATCACCATGTACCAACACACCACCCAGTCTTATCCACAACTCCACCTCTGTTCATGGGAATGTTTCCTGAAGTATTGGCCACAGAAAACCAGCTTTTGGGCAAGTCCCACTGCTCAGAGGCAGCACACAGGCCCTGTTTTGGCTAAGTTCAGGCAGCTCCATCAGAAACACCTCCAGCTCCATCCATCCCACCTTCACACAGTGCCTACAAGCACCCAAGACCTCTTTTTCCCAAGGAACAAGCAGCAGAACTGCTGTTCCCAGCTTATAAGTGGATGAATACAGAGAGGTGAACACCACCTGCCATGCCAGTATGGAATGCACAGGGAGCAAGGATGTGCCAGGAAAGATGAGCTCATTGTAAAAATAATTGAATGAGATTTTAAAGGAATCAATACAAAGCCCTGGCTGGATTCAGATGTGCAAATGCCAGCAGCAAGGCACCTCCCCACCACCCAAGGGCTTTCCTGTATGCTCCTTTTTATCAATTTGTCCTTGATTTTATTCCTTTTTTGTCTCTTTGTGCCACCCACCAGACCTTGCACTGAGTATCCTGGAGTGTGTCGTACTCCACAAGCAAAAGAGCTTCGGGCACAGAGCAGCAGGGATGATGCAGAGAAGCTACAGGCAGTGGAAACAGGGACAGGGAATCACAGAAATATTTATTTTGGCCAAGGAAGAAGTGACCTCCGGAGCAAACCCCAGCTCCCACAGATATTCCTCACTGCCAGCTCGGATGACGCAGTCCAGAGCCGGGAGCTGCATGCCTGAACCTCCCATGCACACGTTCCTGGCTCGCTGGAGGCTCTGCACTCCATGGATTACTTTCTCCAACACACCCCATTCCCAGGTTCTGTTGGGCCAGATTACCACAGCTGGAGAAACTGTCTTTTTTTTCAGTGTTTGCCAGTAAAACCCTTCTGCTTCTTCAGGGCAACCCATCCCGACACACTGCTTGGAGGGACAGTCAGGGACTTGCTCTGGCATGTCCTCCCATGGCCATCCCATCATACTAGCAGAGCCCTTTCCAAAGGCATTGATGCTGGCCCAGAGCATCCTTCTGGAGCACAGGCTCATCAATGACACAAGCTTGTGACAGACCCCTCTCATGGTGGCCATCACATCATATCACCAGCTCACCCCCTGACACCATCCGGCTCATCCCAGCACCACCCAAATTCAGGCTGCACGGGAACACCTTTGCTTGGTTCTGATGCACATCCCACTGGCATGAGGAGGGACAAGGTCTCCTCAGAGCACAGCAGTGGGAATTCATCCCTTGTCATGATTTGTAAGTTTTCCTCTGCCCATTCCCTGGTTGCAGGCCTTGGACACACCAGTTATTGCCATTCCCTG
The DNA here is from genome assembly GCF_017590055.1 of Onychostruthus taczanowskii. Lineage (NCBI taxonomy): Eukaryota > Metazoa > Chordata > Aves > Passeriformes > Passeridae > Onychostruthus > Onychostruthus taczanowskii. The sequence goes on along the minus strand of NW_024503679.1, from coordinate 1,627,146 downwards.
AAACAAGACATTCCCTGACCTCCTTTTCCCTCATCACTAATTCACACCGAGCAGGTTTCAGCTCAGCTCATGCATGAACTCCACGCTGGCACCACTTAATGGCTAAAGAACGAATTCTGACAAAGCTCATTAAAAAGGAAAGCCACTGATGTCAGCAACATGCCTTAAATCTGACCCTCAGCTCCAGGCAGGTCTGCCAAGAAATCAAGTCATCCTGCTGGAAATATAAAGGGAGAGCAGAAAATGATCAGCACAGTTTGGAAGGAACCTCATTGGTTTTTTACAGATGTGAAGCAGATTGAAGACACAGGTGAGTGACACCAACCAATTTGACTGTTCAAACAATTAAAACCCACCTTACAGATTTACAAATGGGCTCCCAAGACAATTCCAGATGCACTGATGGGCCAGCTTTAGGGAATTTATGCACAGCTCACCTCAAAACACAGGGAGCCAAAATCCCAGGAATGCTCCTGGTGCTGTTTTGGTTGTAACAGACACAGACATGTCAGCACAGGAAGACCGAGCTGGCAGAAGGGCTGGAACTGAGGTATGAAAACAAAATTCTCTGGCAGGGTTCATTTTTGTTTTTTCCTTAGGAAAACAAGATCCTCACATTAAAAGGAGGATCAGTCACAGAAGGGGGATGAAAAGGCACTGTTGAAAACTTAATTACATCCCCAGATACATGTCCAGCCCTAGAAAGTTCCGAATGACACATTTCTAACAATGTTTTAAAATAACTACAGGGTATTAATTACAGTAAAATCTACCAACCCTTTTCCCTCTTTGTCTGGAAACCTTTGGAAGCATTTTCCATTAGGCAACACTTTTAAGCAGAGCCAGCTGTGCAGCACTTCTGCAGGTACCGTGTGTGTGATGTGAAGCCCATGACACACCCCGGTGCTGCCTGCACTCCGCTGCAGGGAGGCACACATGCAGTACTGCCTGGGGGAACAGACACAGGGAAAGGCTGCATCCATCCCAGTGCTTCCCTGGTGCAACCCCCTCTGCAGCTGCACTCTCTCCCTTACCTGCATGGCCACAGAGCCACTGTGACTGCGTGGCCACAGAGCCACTGAGTGGTGAACTCACTCCTGGCACTTTCTCACACACAGGCAGGGCCAGGGCTGCGGCCAAGGAAGAGCCTGGAGCAAATGTCAGAGGCACGGCCTGTCCTGCAGGAGCCCCCTTGCCTCCCTGGCCCCAACATCTGGGCAGCACCTCTGCTGCCAGCCCTGTGCTCAAGCAGGCTGTGACCGAGTGATCTCGCCTTGGCCTCGCCTCTCTCCCGTCTAGGAGCTTCTGTCCTGGTGGCAGGCAGCTCTGAGAGGCTAAAGCCCCCTGCCCAGCCCACCAGTTCACCAGCTCCAGGCACAGAGGGGCTCTGAGTCTCCATTCCCCTAGCTGGGGAAAAATTGATCACTTCTTTCCACAGTTTGTCCTCATGGAAAGTATTTTTAGGAGCTACACAGTCCACATTTAATCACAGTAATTAAGGAGATGCTCAATTATTGTTTGCAAGCTTCTAAAACAGAGAGGTTGCAGACTGCATCTGTTTTGCATCTAGAATTTGGGACAGTCAACCCCAGAACCCAGCGTGACAGAGTAAAGCTGTTTGGAGGTGTCCATCCTTCATCAGACTGGCTGTGGCAAAAAGAAACTGTCCAAAAATACGGTGCAACAGCTTTTCTCACTGCCAAAATCCTGGGCAGGGCGATAAAACTGGGGAGAGCAGGAAGGCCCCGAGGCACAGAGAGAATGGAGCGGTGCAGGGCCTTGCAGGGCAGGGGAAGAGAGAGCCAGGAGCACTGCGGGCAGTGTGGCCAGGTGACAGTGACAACGGACAGGACAGGCAGGACCTGAGTCCAAACAAGTGGATTTTGCTCTGTGAAATACCTGCCTTCCTGGGGGCATGGGAGCTCAGGGGCAGCCCAGAATATCCCACAGCAGCTCCAAGCAGGGAACAGCCTCACGTGGCCAAAAATGGCAAATAAAGAACCTGCTGGCCTCTGCTGGCCCTGGCACTGCACAAACAGTGACCCCCCAGCCTGGCTGTCAGGCCCAGCCTCATGTGGCAGCTCTACCACCCCAAATCTGTGGTACAAGGGCATGTCTCGATGCCAAACCCCAGGCAGAGCAGGAATGATGAGCCCATTGCTCCCAGCAGGCGTCTTGGTGTTCTCTCCTCTGCACTCAGGGGACACTAAGGCACAGAGCCAGCAACGTGATGGGTGCTCCCAGGGTTTGGCACTGAGACAGGGGCTGCTTCTTGAGGGCAATGTCCCTCTTTGGCCTCCAGCCTCATGGCTTGTCAGGGCACCTCTCAGGGCACCCAGCACCCTCCCTGGGTGGGCTCATGGGCACAGACCCCTAAACCAGCAGTGGCAAAGCACTGGCGAGCTGTAAGCAGCACCAGACACCTTGTGCTTCACACACTCTCCTCCTCAGCACAGATGGGGACACGGAATGACACGCAATAAAAAATAAAAACCCTTCCCAGGGAGATGCAAAAATAATACTATGTACATTCCAGCTTCCCAAACAACAATCGCCTGAGAAGCCGGCACTGTGGGAAAGTCTCAGTTCGCTTTTCCTGGGCATTATAAATAGAATCAGGGCTTCAAGCAGGGCTGGAAATGCGAAGGAAGGGGGAAAAGGCCATTTAATGGGCTCTGTTTGAACTTGGGCCCTGGCTGATGTCCAGCTTTCTGCAGAACATCTGGTCCTTTCCTGCCGAGCAAGGGGCAGCGCCACGGCACTGGGAACCGGGAAGCGCCAGCCCAGGGATGCTGTCAGACCCCAGAGCCCCTGGGCCTACTGGGACATTGCACCTCAGTGTGTCACTGGGGAGATGCCCCTGCCATGCCCAGGTGTGAGACCAGGTGAGAGTCTGCAGGACTCCAACCCTGGGGGCTGGGCTGGCATCCACAGGGACTCCAGAGCTTCTCTTCCACAGGGCTGCTCAGTCCCTGACCCCATGGGAGGGCTCGGCACCCACCAAGCTCTCTTGCAGGACTGAAGCCCACAAGTTCTTCCATCTGCCTGGTTCTCCAGGAGCCTCATCTTTGGCTGTGTGACTTCTTTTCTCTCATGGACACATTGCTCACCAAAAGCCCCTGCAGAACCCTGTCGTGGGCAGCTCCACATTCTGTTATCCATGTGTTAATTCTTTATGCTGGCTCCTACTTACCTGTTGTATCCCAGGCCACATTTTATCACCAGCAACATACTTTAAGCAGGATATCTAGTCATCATGTCAGGAGATGGTTTGGGTTGGAAAGGACCTTATATCCCATCTGGTTGCAATCCCTCTGCCATGGGCAGGGACACCTTCCACTATCCCAGGTGGATCCAAGCCCTGTCCAGCCTGGCATTGGACACTTCAATGGATGGGGTAGCCACAGCTTCTTTGGGCAACCTGGGTGCTAGGGCCTGCCCACGCTCACAGGGAGGAATCTCTTAGCTCTGCACCAGTGGCTTCTTCTGTGTGGCTCCACTACCCATTCCTCGACCCTGCTCCCCAACCTCTCCTCCTGCCACCTCTGCCCCTGCTCCTGCCTGGGCCTTGTCACTACGTGAGACCTGCCCCACAGCGGTGCTGGGGGACAACCGGGAGCCCGAGAAGAACCGGGAACCTGGGGGCAGGACTGGGAACCCCTGGGGAGAACCGGGACCCAGGAGATAAACGGGACCCCGAGGAGAGCGGGGAGCCTGAGCGGAAAACCGGGATCCTGTGGATGCCCAGGAGCCTGGGGAGATCTGGGACCCTGTGGAGAGCCGGGACCCCGTGGCTGAGCGGGAGCCGGAGGGCAGAGCCGGGACCCCGTGGGGATGAGCGGGAGCCGGAGGGCAGAGCCGGGACCCCGTGGATGAGCGGGAGCCGGAGGGCAGAGCCTGGCCCCTGAGGAGAGCCGGGGCTCCCAGGCGCGCTCCCGTCAGCCCCTCCAGGGACGCAGCACGCGCGCGCGCCCGCGCGGCTCGGTGACGTCACGGACGCGGGGCGGTACGAGGCGGGGGCGCGGCCGGGCGCGCGCCTTTGTTTTGGGCGGCAGGTTCCCAGGCAGCTAGCGCGCCGCGGGGCGGGGCCGGGGGCGGGGCCGGGGGCGGGGCCAACGCAGGCGGAGCCGTCCGGGGGCGCGCGGCGCGGGGGGCGTGTCGGCGCGCGGGCCCGCGGGGTCAGTCGGAGCGCGGCGCCGAGCGGAGAGGAGCGGAGCAGGGGACACAGCCGGGGACAGCCGGGCACCAGCGCCAGCAGCGCCGACAGCGACCGCAGCCGCACCGGGGCGAGCGCACGATGATAAACACCCAGGACAGGTGTGCAGCGCGTTCCCCGCCCTCCCTCGCTCCTCAGCGCGGCGGCGGCGGGCGGGCCTGGGGCGCGGGCGGGCGCTGAGGCGGCGGGGAGGCCGCGGGACGTGGGGAGGCCGCTCCGCCTTTCCCCGTTTAAAATCCCCATCGAGGCGATGCCTCCCCCTGCAGGACCCCCCCCGGGGGTGGGTCGGGGCTCGCCAGGGCCTGAGCCCCTCTCGCTGAGCAGCCCCGGCCGCGGCGGGCTCCGAGCGCTCCCTCCCCGCGCCCCCCGCACCTCTCTGCCTGCAGGAAGGTGACACTTCCAGGCAGGTAGGGTGTCAGCAGGCACGAACTTGCAGGATCTGTGTGTTTTTCTCAGCTGACCGATTTATCTGGTGTGTCTGTTCCTTGTTTGGAGTCCCCAGAGTGTCATTTCCTGCGGCTCTGTCGCCGATAAGAGCCCAGAGGATGCGTGTGGAGCAGCCTCGGCTCTTGCCCGCTGCCTGTGTGGGAGATGCTTGAGCTGTGCTGTGTTCATCAGATGGTTATTTACAATTTACCCCTCAAATCGGGCTCCTGGATATGTGTCCAGCAATAATAACAGTAGTAATAACAATTTTTACTATTACTGTTGTTATTATTATTATTATTATTATTATTCAGGTGCAGCTGCAGAGCTGTTTTGGGAGCTATTCAGCTCCAGAGCCTGTTTTGGGAAGGGGCAGAAAGGAAAACAAACAAAACAGTCACTTCTCCAACGTCAGGAGAGCTCTGTGGATCCTTCCATCTGCTCTAAGTGTTTAAAACAAATAAAACCCCCAAAGCACAAGGAAATGTGTGGATTTCAGCCCCTGATGTGCTGGTGGTGCTCTCAGCCTGGCTCTGTGTGCCAGGGCTGCCTAGGAGCTGCGATGATAGGGCTCTGAAGTTGTTGAGCTGCCCTTTGCACTTCCCAGGGACAGGGCACGGGGTTGGGATCGCTGGGAGCTTAGTGAGTTAAAATTACACCCGCGGGATGAGAGCTTAACATCGGCTTCCAGCTCCCCTTTCGGGCAGGGCACCAATGAGCAGCTTGTACTGAGGAGTTTCTCCACGGAAAGGCCTTGGTGATCTAAATGCATCTTAATTTCAACCAAGCTGCAGGAAAGCAGCTTCTCCGAGGAGGACAGACGTCAGAAGGGAGCACAAGCCTAACTTTTAAGCTACAAACAGACCTGAGGGAGGGCTGCCGTTTGCACAAGGATGGATGAAGGGATCAGATGTTGCTGGGTGTTTGCATGAATTTCTTCCCAGGGAGCTAAAGCACAGCTGGAGAAAGCAAAAGCCCTTTTTATGTGTGTCCCACACACACTCTCTTCCCTGAGGGTGCTGCTTTCAGAACCCCAGTCCTTAGTGGGGGTAGTGGTGGTGTGCAGGGACCCTGGTTTTGGGGGGAGGATAGTGGAGGTGTGCAGATTTGGGCCAGGGATGTGCAGGCAGCTGAGGGGGGCTGGTGTTTTGACTTCTGCATGTGCCAGAGGAAGTGAAACCGGGAAGTGTCTTTGGCTGCCTCTCTGTTTTAATTTTTTTTTTTTTCCCACAACTCCACTTCATTATCCAGTTTCTCGATGCCTTGGCCGCAAGTTGGAAAGAGCTATCAATAGTACATTGTTGGCTGGAGGGTAGAGGGAGGAGGGAAGGGAATAACAAAGCTGCCAACAGCTTTCGGGGGTGGGGACGGCACAAAGTGCTTTGTCATCCTCTCGACATCCTCTACTACTGAACACACACTGGCCCATTGATAGCCCCAGGCACACCAGGGAGCACAGAACGCCCTGCTTTGCCCCCAGACATCTCCTGGTGTATTTAAACTGCCTTTTCTCCAAGAGGTGCCTGCTCTAGGACATGGGAATGCTGCTCTGGTGCCCTGTCTAGCAAACCTGGGGGAGGGAATATGTGGAGGAAGAATATTGGTGTTTCCTGTAGAAAGATGGTTTTGGTGGTAGGTGGTAAGCAGGGATCTGTGGTGAATTCTGCCTTGTGCATTTGTGAGTTATGTTTCTGGCACTCAGAAATACCAGCTTGTAGTAGTTTGTTTGCAACTGGCACAGGCAGGTTACAAGGCTGGGTTGGATGGGGCTTGGAGCAGCCTGGTGTGGTGGAAGGTGTCCCTGCCTATGGCAGGGGCTCTGGATGGGGCTTTAAGGTCCCTCCCAGCCCAGCCCAGTCCGATTCCCTGTTCCTAGGCATCTGAGATGGTTCTGGCAGCGCAGCTCTGTACTTGGTGTTTGGATACTTAAGCCTGTCTGCCTCGTGGACAGGGATTAGAGTGGAAAAACACTGCATTGGGAACCACTTCAAGTGAGAAGTTTCAGGGCAGACAGTGGCTGTCAGAACAGCTGCAGAATTTATCCACTTCAGCCTCATTCCTCGCTCTGTGCTCATGAAACTCCCCCTCACTGTGTTGTTTTGGTGGTGCTTCCACAGCTTTGTGCCGGTGTGTTTCAGACTGGGAGCACTGGAGAAGGACTGTTTTCCCTGCATAGCTTTTGCAGCCTGTGCTAGAGGAACATTGCTGGGCCTCAGCACAGAGCTCTTGTGGTGCTGAGAGAGGAACCAAGGCTCCAGAAGTAAAATAATTTGCTTTGAGCTTCCTAAAAGCCAGAGCAGGTATTAAAGCCTGTGTCCAAAGCGATTCTGGAGGACCGTGTGTAGGACTTCCAAACAAACTCGGAAACTGCAAGGGCAGTGTGTTTTCTTGCTGTTCAAAGTAGCTCTGTGCTCATGAAACTCCCCCTCACTGTGTTGTTTTGGTGGTGCTTCCACAGCTTTGTGCCGGTGTGTTTCAGACTGGGAGCACTGGAGAAGGACTGTTTTCCCTGCATAGCTTTTGCAGCCTGTGCTAGAGGAACATTGCTGGGCCTCAGCACAGAGCTCTTGTGGTGCTGAGAGAGGAACCAAGGCTCCAGAAGTAAAATAATTTGCTTTGATGAGGTTCCTAAAAGCCAGAGCAGGTATTAAAGCCTGTGTCCAAAGCGATTCTGGAGGACCGTGTGTAGGACTTCCAAACAAACTCGGAAACTGCAAGGGCAATGTGTTTTCTTGCTGTTCAAAGTAGCTCTGTGGGATGAACATGTAATTTTTAGGATTGGGGTGGAGGATGCTTGCATGGCGCTTCATGTGCTTGTGAAAATACTGCCATGGATGTTGTGGAGCATATTGAAGAACCAACCTTTTCACTTCTCCTGGGTTTGAAAATGTGAAACTTAAACCTTCTCCTCCTGGGCCCTGTTGATCTATTTGTAGATATTTGCCTCTAGAAAATGTGTGCTCATCTGGTCATGTGTTCCCAGCCATCTGCTCCTGGCAGCCTTCCAGGCCTCCCTTATTAGCATGAGGTTGCTCAGCACTCTCTGGCTCTAGCCCCTCCTCCATTCCCAACAAAATACGCCGGGTTCTGGTGCCACTGGGGCAGTGGGTGGTTTCTGTGTTGACCTCTGGGTGCTGTGGAGGAGCAAGGATACAAATGATTTGTGGGTTTGAGAAGCTGGAGCCTCCCAAACGTGATCCCTGCTAATGTAACACGGTGTTCTCTCTCTTTTTCTTGCAGTAGTATTTTACCTTTGAGTAACTGTCCCCAGCTGCAGTGCTGCAGGCACATCGTTCCAGGGCCTCTGTGGTGCTCCTGATGCCCCTCACCCACTGTCGAAGATCCCCGGTGGGCGAGGGGGTGGCAGGGATCCTTCTCTTTCAGCTCTGATATATAAGGTGAGACACATTTAACATCTAAACCTTGACCAGTACCTGTGTTACAGCTGTGCTCAGTTCCTTTCACAGTCTGATGGGAATAAATGCAAAGAACTCTGCGATAATAAGTGGGAGAACAGGTAATTTTTCAGGGACTGAGCTGCAGACAGGTCTCTGCTGCTTAAATATCACCTGTTTATTAAGAAATGAGAGACCATTGTGCAGCAGATCATTCACTAGCCTGTCCCCAGGGGCCTGCTGCAGCTATTGTACGTGGAGCCTGCATTATCAAAATGTGAAAGGGCTTCTGAAATGGCTGGCAGAGAAAGGAAGCGAGAAGCAGAAAGGTGAAACGCAGCAAGGGAGGGGTTGATAAGCTCCTTCCTGCACCCTGGTCTGGAAGGTGAAGCTGTCAGGGCCTGGGAGCTGCCTAAACTGAGGTGCAACTGGGAGAGCAGCTCCCAGACAGGGCTGTTTCTAGAACATGAGCACAGGCAGGGGCAAGATCAGCAAGGGTTTGTGTCTGCAGGCTTGCAGCTGTCTCATTTTGTGTTCCTCTTCTTTCCATGGGACCTTTCCTTTCTAATGAGGAGACCTGGCTGCTCCTTCCTGTAGAATAATTTGTGTGACTTGGCTCAGATCTGTCTCCTTTCTGGGACAAGGGCTGCTTTTCCTTTTAGATGAGGCAGACTGAATTTATGCTGACCTTGCAAATTTGGCTGTTGAGCCAGGGGTGTTGTCATAGGTGTTAGACCTGATTTTTAATGAACCCGTGGGCGGCCCACAGACGTCACCTGATGAAAAGATACAGACCCTTTCAGGCCACAGCTCCCAAGTCTCCTCTTGGAGTTCCTGAGAAATCACAGACCTCGTGGTTGCTTTCAGAGTTTCCTCTGGTGAGTTTTCAGCACTTTGCTCACCTGCTTCCCTTGCAAAATGCCAACCTATGAGCCGAGCCTCCAGTGACAATGTCCCATCAGTTTAATGCTTGAGGTGAATGTCACAGATGTTTGGGGGATACAAACTCCAGAGAAGCAGCACAGTGGGCTTCCTGACACAGAAGAAAGATACAAAAATAGCTTCTAGAGGGCTGAGGACAAGTAATGAATCCCCTCTGGGTGGAAATGAGACCCTGTAGCCTGAATTCCTGCCAGCCAGCTTTGCCAGGCCTTGTGTGTGCACCAGGCAAGGCCCAGAGGCAGAAAATGGGCTCAGCGTGGAGGAGGAAGGTGGAAAGAATCATGATTTGGAGACTTTGGAGTGTTTGATTCCAGTACTGCCCTGAACTTGCACAGATTTTGGCAGTGGTGTGTAGGCAGCGGGGATATCACCCAGATAGCAGCATCCTAGAAATATGGATGGAATTCCTCCTGGATTTATTGCTTGACAAAACTAACAGAATCTGTCAGAAAATCAGCCCCTTTTGTAACAAAGAATCATGGAATAGTTTGGCTGGAAAAACCCTCTAAGGTCATTGAGTCCAGCTGATCCACCAGCACTGCCCATGTTCACCACTAATCCATGTCCCCAAGGGCCAAATCCACAGGGCTTTTAAACCCCTCCAGTGATGGTGACTCCACTTCTCTGGGCAGCCTCTGCCAGGGCTGGACAGTCCTTTTGATGAAAACATTTTCCTGAATACCCAACCTGCTCTGGCCTGGAAATCGTTGAGGTGATTTCCTCTCATCCCATCCCTTGTTCCCTGGGAGCAGAGCATGGCTCCCACCTGGCTGCACCCTCCTGTCAAGGAGTTTGTAGAGAGCAAGAAGGTCCCCCATGAACCTCCTTTTCTCCAGGCTGTCCCCCCAGCTGCTCCTCATCAGATTTGTGCTCCAGCCCCTCATTGTCTGTCCTGGAATGAGGGGCACAGAAGTGACCCCAGGATTTGAGGTGTGTCAGACCTTGGAGTGGTGACAGGGTTCTGTCTGCCCCCTCAGTGGCCTGGCAGTACTGTAGGTACAGCAGCTGAGCTTTCCAGCCAGCAGCCACCAGCATGACCTGGGAAGGCATCTGGATCTGAAAGTTTAAGTCCTTTTTCCAGCTGTATCAGCTGTTCCACTCCAAGGGATGACCTTTCTGAACACACCTGCCTCTGCTGGTGCATGCAGCACTCAGAGACCACTGCCATAAACTGGGGCTCCCTGTAAGTGTTGGAATTTTTGTGTTAAGAGACTTTAAGCTCAGCCCTCCATCCAGGGGGCTTTGCTGGAGCTGGGAATGCCACAGTGACCAGTGTGGGTGCTGCAGAGCTGAGATGTGCCCTGGCTGGCAGAGCTGGCAGGAAGCTGCGGGTGTAGCACATGGCAGCAGCGGGTGCTTCCACAGCTTTCTGCAGCCACTTGGCCAGGGTGGGTTGCAGCATCCTTCTGACCCTGCCAGCACACCAGGGCCTCCCCCCAGTGTTAAGAGACTTTAAGCTCAGCCCTCCATCCAGGGGGCTTTGCTGGAGCTGGGAATGCCACAGTGACCAGTGTGGGTGCTGCAGAGCTGAGATGTGCCCTGGCTGGCAGAGCTGGCAGGAAGCTGCGGGTGTAGCACATGGCAGCAGCGGGTGCTTCCACAGCTTTCTGCAGCCACTTGGCCAGGGTGGGTTGCAGCATCCTTCCTTCTGACCCTGCTAGCACACCAGGGCCTCCCCCCGTCCTTCCTGGGACATCTGAGGAGCAGAGCAGGGCTGGGAAGTCTTGTGCTCGGTGAATTGGAACCAAGTGGAAGTTGGTCCTTGCAGCTGTGCATTGCTGAAATGGAGCTGGAGGGCTGGGGAGCCAGGGTTTAGGTAGCTGGGTAAAATCCAGTCTGGTGGCAGGGGGTTTTGTCCACAGGAACATGGCATGGGGATTTTGTGTGGGGATTTTTCCAGGGTGAACTAAAACCAAGCGCTTGTTGTATAAACAGGATTTTGCTTTGAGCAGCTTCCAAAGAATTTTGGGCTGCTGTTGCTGCATCACAGGAGCAGCCCACAGAGCCTTTCTCTTCCCCAGCATCTGTTTGGATGCCTAGAAATAAAGTGTCAGCTCTCCCAGCCAGGCTGTGTAAACGTAATTCCCACTGAACCGGGGGAACTGGTTCTGCTAATCCCTGTGGTCGTGCTCCTCTGGCTCCTGGGCTGTCACAGGGGGCTTCAGTGGAACAATCTCACTGGGTTTAGAGCACTGGACATAACTGCTGGTGACAAGGGAAGTTCTGAACCCAATGGCTCAGAATGCTTTTCCTTTCCTATGGCAGTGCCAGTCTTCCCACTCAAAGGCACACCTCCCATGTGTCAATCCCAGCCTGCTTTCCTTACCTTCCTCACCCTGTTTTAGTTTTGTGGGCATGGGAAAAGCATGATCTGTGAGCTTTTCTGGAGAGAAGGATGTTTTCTGGAACAGAAACACTTTCTGCACTGAAACAACAGCTGCAAAGGGTCCTGTGAAGTCACTGCTGGAGGATATACACATAAGCCCCTTGGATTTGTTTTTTTTAAGAACCTCTGTATTCAGCCCTGCCTCTCTCTGCTGGCTCCATCACAGCCACAGCTTGACCTGACTGGAACAGCTCTCAGTGCATTTCTTGGTGCACTCAGCCACTCAGACTTCCTTCAAACTCAATGAATAAACTTGTTTCCTACAGGATATTTATTCTGGTGAAGTGTAAACTTGTTTTTCAGCTCAGCTTTGTGAGCTTTCAATGAAAGGCAACTTCCTCTGCTCGGCTTTCAGAGGCCAAGCAGCTCCCAATTTGCACATGGTATTACTTTGTCACCAGTGTGAATGTCCTCAGAGGCTTCTCTGTCATACAGCAGTCAAACCAAGGGGCATCTATTTTAAGACAGGAGGTAATAGGGATTAAAGCACTGGGACAGTGGCTTGAGGAGCCTGTAAGGGCTTGTAAGGAGCTGCTGAATTAATCACCCTGTTAAAATTAAATATCCGGAGGCTGGACAGTGCTCACCCAGTGACCCAGAGGAGTGAGCCACTGCCCACCCACCTGCTGAGCATGGCTCTCCAGATGCTCTCATGACTGTGGGTATCTGCTTTGCTTCTGCCCTTCAAAGCTGCCCGGGTGCCTGTGAGGGACAGGGACACACAAGCTGTCACCAAGCACAGGGGACAGTTCAGCTCCACTGCAGTAACAGCATTAACTTGGGGCTCTGCTTCTTTTGTTGGGGGTCTTTGTACTGAAACATGGAAACCATTACTGGGCAAGCCAAGTGCCTGCAGGAATTGTCTGAAGGAACGGGGCTTTAACCACTGAATTGTTTTCTAGGAACTGCTGAGCTGATCCCAAGTAATCTGCATGCTTGGCATCCTCATGGGGCAGGACTGGGGAAGGACATGTGTGTTTGTGGTCTCTGGAGAAAACCTCCTCACAAGCTTCAGATCTGCTCTGGAATTTCCCTATGCTCTGTGTTTTCCTCCCTTACACCAGGAGGCAAACCATAAAATCTGGGAAAGCAATTTGTGGTCACTCTTGGAACAGAAAGGCTGTGTTGGGGATGGGGGAGGCACCAAACCTGGCTGGGCTGTGGTAGCAGAAGTTCTGTGTTGGGTATTGGGTCCAGTTGTGTTCTTGGAAGGGCAGTTCATGAAGCACCACCAGATGTGGCTGGAGCCTGCAGTGAGGGAATGGAATCTTCTGCTCAGAAATACATATTTATATATTATGTCAATATGTAAAACTACATTCCCTTAACAGGAAAACATGGGTAGAAATCACTCTGAGGACTGAGAACTGTGTGATGTGTCCCTGAGCCAGTAAAAGGAGAAGGGAAAAGCATAATCCTCTTCTCAGTAAAACCCTAAGACCATTCCTTTGCATTTGCTTTCTCCAGTTGTCCTCTGCCTGTTCAGGAACTTCACATTTTTCATTTTCCCAGGATGAGAAGATCACTGTTAGCCAAGATGTCCCAGTGCATGAAGGGAAGCCTCATATTGTCCACTTCCAGTACAAGGTCACAGAGGTGAAGACCTCCTCCTGGGATGCAGTGCTCTCAAACCAGAGCCTCTTTGTGGAAATCCCTGATGGATTATTAGCTGATGGCAGCAAAGAAGGGTAAGTTCTGGATCCCGAGGTGCAGCCGTGGCTCCTGGAGGGCAGGACTTGGGTTACATAAGTGATTGTGGATGGACACCTCATCCCTGGAAGTGTTCCAAGCCAGACTGAATGGGGCTTGAAGCAACATGGTGTAGTGGAAAGTGTCCCTGCCCATGGCAGGAGTTGGAATGAGATGAGTTTTAAGGTTCCTTCCAAACCAAGCCAACCTGGGATTCCATGCTGTGTGTGGGGAAAATGGGCTGTGCAGTAGCAGCTCTGATTGTGGTTTGTGCACATTCTGCTCCCTGGTCTGTGCAGTCCCCCACAGGAATATTTTTCACCAGTGATATTCCAGATGAGTTACCATTTTATGAGTCCCAACACTAATGAAAAACAAGCAATAAATGAGCAGAGTGAATCTTCGTCTACTTTGGTACAGAAAGCCAACAAGATTGTCTCTGATATTTTATTATTTTTTAATTTTATTTTTCTGCTGGCCACTTGGCAAGCCTATCCTGGCAGATTTTCCTCTCTTTCAGGGAACTAAAAACCCCTCCATCCTATTGATGCTCTCCTCCTCAGTAGGTGGATCTGCTCTTGGAGCGCTGCCGCGCTGGTGCCGGGTTCTGCCAGGAGCTCTGATTTTTCTCTTGGCAGAATCCGGTCATGTTTTGTCCAGACAGCTCTGCTATGGGAAGTTTGTGTAAATGCAGCTTCCAGAGCAGCTCCTTCCTGCCAAGTGCTATGCCAGAGGTCTCTGCTGCAGTGTAGATGTGGCTTTGCTGGATTCCTTTGCGGAGCAATCAGCTCCTCCTAAATCTTCAAGCAGGCTTCATCCCTCAGTGACACGAGCTAATTAAGGAAAAACCCATCACTGGGCACCTCCAGGAAGTGGCAGTGCTGTTGCTGTCTCACACGTGTCTCATTTGACTCCGAGTCCAGATAAATGTTTGTGTAGTTTCTCCAGTTGGCCCGTAAATCTCTGGGCTCTCCCTGGAATGGGTCCTTCTGGGAGGGGATTTATTTGCCAGTGTCATTGTGACTTAAAGTGCAATTTTGTCAGGTTATTTTTAGCTGGGTGAAACAGCCGAGGAGAGGCCAGAAGCCATAATTAAAGTAGTTCATTAACATATTAACAGAACCCTTGCAAATTTAATCTCCTGTGCTGCTCTGACAGCTGGTTACTGAGATGTGGAGTGAAGGCCTGTTTGTCACCGCTCTGGCAGCGCCAGTGGTTGTAAGTGACAGCAGTTGATCGGTGTGCCACCCTGGAGGCTCACAGAGGGGTTACTGCAGCCCTGCTTCCATCAGGAGGTGGCAGAAATAATCCAGCTGGAAAGGCAGGAAGCAAGGATTCAGGGGGCAGCAGCTGTGCCATCCAGCTCAGGAAATGGCTTTGCCTGTGCACATGTTCTCTGGGGATGGTTTGTTCTCCTTTTCTGCCTGCCATGAGCTCGGTTCTGGGCGGTTTTCCTTCCCAAAAAGCACAGAACTCCCAGAGCCCCCACGTGCATTGCCAGGGAATGCAGCCTGGCCTGGGAGCAGCTGTGATATTCCGCTTCCTGACTACGAAGGCTTCAGTCCCAAAGCACCACGGGTGGGGAGGGTGTTTGTGGCTGTGAGGACAGGAACTTATCCTGACTCGGAGCAAAGACAGCTCTTGAATCTGCAGGGCAGGAAGCCCATTGTTTCAGCACCCATTGTTCGCTGGAAGGGCGCTGTAAACAACCTTTGTGTCTGAAATCATCCAAACCGTTGATAATTCGATAATGCTCAGAGGCTTCCTCAGGACAGGACTTCCCAGAGCTGATGTCCTTTTGTCTTCTCCCTCCTTGGCAGGTTGTCAGCACTGCTGGAGTTTGCTGAAGAAAAAATGAAAGTCAACTATGTCTTCATCTGCTTCAGAAAAAGCAGAGAAGATCGAGGTGAGGGCTGGCCCGCGCTCAGGTTCACTCCTGACATCCCACACGGTGCTGCTGAAGCTGTAAAGGAACTTGGTCATCCCAGGGCAAGACCCACGGGACCCTCCCTGTGCAGGGACTGTTATGTGCATAATTCCAACGGGAATAGTTTTGTGTGGAGGGTAGGGGTGAGGGAGTGTTGTGGTTTCTCCAGCAGATCTGCTGGGTAGGGCTTGGAGCAACCTAGTCCAGTGGAAGTTGTCCCAGCCTGTGGCAGCTCAATGAGCTTTAAGATCCCTTCCAGCCCAAACCAGTCTGGGATTCCATTCATCTGCTTTGCTGCCCTGCCATTAAATACTCTGGTGCAAAATGCTGCTCCTGAATGATTTGGGGTGATTTTCTCATCCAGTGTCAGTTAATATTCTCCTTTTAGTGAGCAGTGAAGTCTCTGGCACCAGGCTGCTGTGACATGGAAGGTGAAACCAGGGAGGAGTTATTAGATAGAAAACAAGCACTTAGAGCCTGTGCCCTGAAATTCATCAGCTTTTAAATATCTCCTGGCACTTCTGTCCTTTCCAGGCTTACAGGTAATCCTGGCCCTGGCTCGAGATGCTTATGGCTGTGGGGGCTGCATTAGGGTCTAAAGATAGACGTGCTGGTGAGGGATTACAGCCCGGGGGGCTGGGGGATGTACCAGGCTGGGAACGTGTCACTCTAAATCCCACCAGTCAGGCTGTATCCTAGCGAGTAATTCCAACCCAATTCTAATTTTACTCTGCAGCTTCATGAGCTGCCCTGGCTTCTCCAAAATTAAGGGCCTTAGTAAAGCTGAGCTGAGCCCAGGAAGATGTCATCATCCCTCATTACCATGCCAGGAATAATTTCCAAATCAAGCCCTGGCTGTTATGTCACCACTAGCACCGGTTGCGTAGGTGGCCCCTGTGGAGGCTGGGGACAGGGGACAGCCAATGCCAGGGGTTGTTTGTAGGAGTTCTGGAGTGGTCCAGATCCTGAGTCCTTGTCTATGCAGCTGAAATTCACTGCTGCCAGAAAATATCTTCAGGAGAAAATCTGCATGATCACTCAGTCCTGGACCTGATCGCCTGAGGGTGCCATAGGGGTGGGACACTGCACCAGTGTGCGTGTCACAGGTCACAGGGCAGCCATTGCTTCAGTGACACAGGCATGGTGCCACAGAACTGTATGTGGGCTGGCCCCACTCTGAATTCCCACAGGTAACCATAAGTGGCTTTCCTGGGGTCCCATCCCGACCAGTGCAGAGCTGTCTGGAGTTCCCACTGAGCTCCAGCACCTCCTTGTGGAGACAGCAAATGTCTCCCTTGTCCCTCAGCAGATTCCTTTTTGCTGCTCTCTGTCCTCTCGGTGCTCAAGGGGTGCTGGGGCAAGACAAATCCCACGGGATGGCCACCAGCATCATGGGAAAGCAGGGATGTGCAGCTGGTGCAGGCAGACAACCAGTGATTACCGTTTCTCACAGGGGATAGAAGAATCATTGCAGGAGAAGCATGGACAAAGTTGTTCAGCTGCACAGCTAAAATCCCCTGACACTTAGGAGCAGCTGCAGTGAGCACAGGAGGAGACAAAAACCCCTGCTGGAGAGGGCTGTGCTTCTCTGCACAGGAAGCTCTGGATGCACTCACAGAGGGTGTCCCACGCACTTTGATATTGATGGCTCAAGGGAGAGGTGAAGAGGATTATTCCTGGTGGTAACAGATCTCCTTCTCTTTGGTAGCTCCACTCCTGAAGACGTTCAGCTTCTTGGGCTTCGAGATCGTGCGGCCCGGCCATCCCGCTGTCCCGTCGCGGCCCGACGTGATGTTCATGGTGTACCCCCTGGAGCAGAGCTCTTCCTCCGATGAAGAATAGCTGCAGAGGGGAACTCCAGTGGGAGCCTAACAGGCTGTGGAGGGGAGAGAGGACCACCTCCTTTCCTGAGGAGAGGGAAGTAGAGCTTCTGTTGGACTGCAAGCGCATTTCTCATTGTTAGATTGGGCTGTGTATCCCCAGAGTTGACTCTCATTGAAACATGTTGCCTAGAGAACTATCTATCACACATGTAATCATCACTAGGAAAAGGAAGATGTTTATGAACTGGCATAGGAGCTCTTCCCATGCAGCTGCATGGTGTGGGAGCCCCGGGGTCGGTACCACCTTCGGGACTCCTCTGAACCCCACTGGTGCCTCCTGCCTGCCCAGCGTGGGCTCAGCTGGGACACGACCCCTTCACTCCCCACTCAAGACCTTACAAGCAGCCTGGCTTGGTGTGGGGCACATGCAGGAGACACTCGAGTTTATCCTTTAACACTACATTAAACCCCCATACATCTCCACTCCAATGTTGGTTTAACTGGTCTAACCTTTTTTTTTTTCCCTTTTTTTTGAAACTTCTTGCTCTTCCAGCTTTTGTTTTATGCAGTCTTAACCCCGTTCCATGTTCCCACTACACTATCACAGCATTCAATAAAAGGGGCATTCAGATGACTTCACACACCTGGGGCTGCTTATTTGGGCGGAGCAGTTTTCTGACCTGCACCATGATGGTTGGGATGGTCCAAAGAGCCAAGAAAAGCTCCTGCCTTTCCCATCCACCCTAGGATGTGTCTGGAACAATGCCAAGCCCTCACCTCTGCTCCTGCTCACCTTCCCACAGGGACAAACTCAAGGCTTGAGATGCCACCAATGGCTGTATCCAAAGGGTTGTGTGGGGGCAGGTGTTGGGATATCCTCCGCATCCAGGGCCTTTTTCGGGAAGGGGCCATGGTGCCAGCAGTGGGTCATGGCTCAGCCCAGCCCTGTCCCTGTCCCGTGGCACTGTCCCTGTATCCTGGCTGGCTCTTTCTGGCCTGGCTCCCTGTGGGATTGTTCCTGTTGTGCTCTTGCTCTTCATGGATGATTCTGTTGGGAAGCTGGACCTGAGTCATTCCATATCCACCTTGTGTGCTTGGCTAGGGAGAGTGGGGCTGGGATATGAGTGTATGTGAATAAATAATCATAAATTTGGGTCTCTTTTGACCTCCTTCACCTCCATGAAACCAAGAGGGAAAGGAGCTCTGCTCCCTCCAGCAGGGCATTAGACCCTCTACCAGTTTAAAATCAACCAGGCTGTCCTCTGAAAGAGGAGCCCTTGGGAATGGGTGTTCCCTGGCTGAAATTGCTGAGTGCTGCTGCTGGCTTGAGAAGGGTGCAGTTTTATCCCTTCTTATAGCTAGAGCTGCCCTGACTCTGGCTGGGGACTGGCAGGTGCCTCCTGGGTGTCCCTGCATGTGCCAGTGGCTGGCTGCCACCCCATGGTGTCCCAGGCTGGCACATCCCAGCTGATGAGATGGGAACCACTTTGCTTCTTATTGGTAAAACTGACTGGAACATGTAGGGTTCTGGTCACAGGAGCTGGAGTGAGACTGATCTGAGCTCTTTGTTGTGCTGGAGATAGGAGGCTGTGCCACTGCATGTGGCTTCTCTGACAATTTCGAATCCTCTCCTGCCCTCCTCAAGTAAAGGAGGGAAAACGTGCATTTCTCAGATTGCAAAATGCCTTCCAAAACACCCTCTAGAAAATCTGGAAGGCGCCTCTGATGTCCCTGGGTGCTGCCTCTCACATGGATCACCTCCATGGCAAAGCTGGAGGAGCCAAACCCTGCCCTGTGCCTCCGGCACCTCCTGTACCCTGATGCCATGGTGTAGGGCAGGGCCTTGGTGCCCAGGGGTTCAGTCCTGAGGGGTTCTGCCTCCAATTACCAGGTCTGAGCTCAGCTGCAGCACTCACCAGAGCCATGAGTGCTGGGGCAGAGGTGGATCCAGGGGTCAGTGAGCACCAGGAGCCTTCTCAGATGCCCAGTATGGGGAAAACCCCTCGCCCACCCCCAAAAATAACTGGCCAGACTCTTTAGGGATAAAGGACCAGACTTGGGGGAACAGCAAGAAAAAGCCACCCTCACAGGTTTGTGATTGTCTCTTAAAAAGATTTATTCTCCCTCCTTGCCTAAATGTACAAAGGCAAGAAGAGTACAGTTTGTATATATATATATTTATATATATATATATATAAAAAAACAAGGAACTTGGTAATAATGTACACTTTACAGAAGGGCAGAGTCAGGAAGACTGAAATGAAACCCAACACAGCAACGCCAATGGAAACGAGCTATAAACACCAACGGTCTGACACCGGGGCTGGGGGTGGCCCCGTGGGCAGCAGCTGGCCCAGAGAACCCGGAAAACGTCAAACCTCAAACCTATTCTGCATAAACTGTTGTTTCATTTAACACCTAAAGGGAGACTCAACTGGGACCCAACTGGGAAGGTGGGGAGCAGCCCCCCGAGCCCCTCCGACTGCCAGCCAAGCCTGCGGCACCCCCCAACACCCGCAGGCACTTCCTCTGCGCCGCTGGAGCCGCTGCGGGCCCCGGCCGTGCTGGGAGCCCGGCTGTGCCGGGCCGGCCGAGGCTGGAGGTAGGAGCAGCCAGCGGGACACTCCTCCACGGGTGGGATGTGGGGCTCTCCAAAGCACCCCGACCCCGCCAGTCCCCAGACCCGTGGCTGTATGTGGCTCTGTGACGGGTGCGGGGTGGGTCCATCAACCCACCTTGTCCCTGCGGAGTGTGCCGTGCCACGCGGCCCCGTCTCCTTCCAAACACAACAAAGAGTGGAAGAAAAATGAGTCAGACAACAAGAGCAGGCTGGGGCCACTGTGCTGCCAGCACCTGAACCGGGCCGAGAGCAGCCAGCACCGCCTTTCCAACTGGGTACAGCGGGATGGGGAAGAAAAGGGGTAAGAAAACAAAACCCAAAACAACAGCTTTCAAACAATTGCTTTTTACAGTATGTACAGAGCCCAGCAGGCAGAGCATCCCCGTACAGCGGCCCTCGGGGCCGGGTGCGACACGGACACACACAACTGAGACCGATGGCCCCCGTGCCCCCGGCCGGGCAGCGGGAGAGGCGGGGACACAGCAGGGGCGGCCCGGCCGCTGCGGGGCCGAGGTAGAGTGTCGGCCTGGGGTGAGCCGCTCTGGGGCTGGGGGCAGAGGACCAGAAAGCCCCTGTCCTCAGAGCTGGGAGCAGCCAGGAGTGGGGACCATCTTCCTCCAGGAGCTGGTGCCCCCAGCCCTGGTACGAGGCTGGAGCGGGGACCGGCATGGCCCCACATGCCTCTGGCAGAACCTAAGTGTGCTTGTTTCTTGCTGCGCCCTGCCTGCGGCCTGGGGAAGCTGCCCTAAAAGCAAAAGGTGGATGAAAAGAGGAGCCACAGCCCCCCACAGCAGGATGTGCTGTCCCAGGGTTTGGGGGGCACTCGCCGTGACAGTGGGGCAGAGAAAAGGCTGGGATCTGCAGAGCTGCAGCTCCGAAACCAAAGCAAAAGCCACAGGCAGGAGCTCCAGGCAGGTCTGGACCGTGCACAGCCTGGGGGGCCCTGGCAGCCTGTGGGGTGACAGACACAGCCCCCAGCTCTGTCCCCTGCTGCCCCCCAGCCCCACAGAGCCCCAGCCCCCAAGGGCAGAGGCTGCTTTGCTGGGGCCAAGAGCTTCCCCAGCCCCACTCTGGCCATTGGCCATGTGCTGGCGGCTCCTGCCCACAGGCAGAGTTGTGGGTGCTGTGGGGTGCAGGACCAGATGAGGGACTGGGAGAGCCCCACAGCTGCTTCCAGCCAGGCTGCCACCCACCCGCCTGGCTCATACCAGCCCCCTGACACCCGCCAAGGCTCTGTGAGCCAGTCCTTCCTTCCTTTCCTGAGACTGTGGCCACACGGCAGGCTCGGCCCCATGTTCCAAGTCCCCGCCTGCCCCCAGTCCTATCGTGAAGCAGCAGCTCACAGAGACACGGCAGGGTCCCAAATTCATCAAGAAACCTCAGTGCTTCTGTTTCCTCTTCATATGCACCAGGCAGGTGAGTCGCCTCCATCCCAAGTGCTGGTGCTCAGTAGAATAAATATATCCGCAGGTACCAGCTCACCCACTCCCCAAAGAGGGGTGGGGTGGGGAGTCAGTGTGTGTCCGACGAGGGGAGAAGACAGAGTCTGCCTCAGATCACGGCAGGAACGTCAAGCAGTACAATTAACACCATTCAACTGATGTCTAAAGGAGTCTCCAGCACTTCTCCATGTGAGCCAGTCACACGTCTTGTACATCCCAGGCATCCCGGTGTGTCACATCCTGCCACGACCCAAGGGCAAGTCAGCTCCCGAGAGCCCCAACAGCCACGGGCAAACCCTAAACCCTCGAGGGCATCCCGTGAGCGCCCAGCCCGGCCACCTCCGGCCCAGCCCGGCCGCGCACGTGGAGGTGCGGCAGGAGCGGAGCCTTACCGTTCTCACCTCCGGGGAGGCGGGTAGAGGGAGGGAGCGGAGCCTTGCTGGCTGGCAACGATGGCTGTGGAGGAGAGACCTGCCGGGGAGAAGAGGCGTCAGGAGCCGGTAGGCAGGGCCCTCGGGGACAGTGTGAGGGTCCCGTGGCCCAAGGGCAGGTGCAGCTCCCCCCCAGCCCGGCCCCACTCTCACCTGTTGCATAGGGCAGGTTGTACTGTGCTGGCAGCAGTGAGTACCCGAGGTGGTGGTGGTGGTGATGCGTGGAGAGCAGGCGCTGCGAGGGCGACGTGCGGGGCCGGTCGCCGCTCCTCTCCCCCGCAGCCGCTCCCCCGACGCTGCTGCAGCTGCCGCCGCCCCCCACCACCCCACAGCCACTGCGGTCCCGCTCCTGAGACGTCTTCTCGCTTATCTGGAGACGAGAAAGCAGACATGTGCTGAGGGACATGACCAACAACCCTGGGGCACATATTGGGATGTTCCCTCTGCCTTTGCCCAAAAGGTTCCCACCCAAAATGGGGTGGGATGGCCAAAAGCCATGTGGAGGACACAGGGCCTGTTTGAGGACCACTCTTTCCTCATTGTGTCCAAGCTCTGTCTCCCAGCTCAGCCCATGAGAAGCCACGGGATGGAGACAGCTCCCACATCCCACCTGCCAGCTCCAGGGCTGAGGACAAGTGTCACCTGGTTGCTGCAGCGCCTGATGATGCCCCAGCGCTGGGGCACAGGCTTGGTTGGTCAATCCCAAAGAATTCGTAATGTTGGAATGCATGGCTGCTGGTCCCCCACAGCAAGCAGAAACAGCAAATCCACATGACAAATGGAGCTGCTCCCACCTCATTATAGGATCTAGGGAGTATCCCACAGAGCTGGGAGAAGCCAGCGTCCTGCTGATGCTCACCGTGGGTGATTTGCTCTTGTAGTGGCTGGCATGCTGCTGCAGGATGTCCAGGGCCTTGGACTCTGAGCTGGATTTACAGCTCACACTGGGGCTGGCTCGGGACTTGTCACTGTCATCACTGCCGGATGCCTTGCTCCCATACGGAGAGAAGGAATAGCTGGAGGGTAGGTATGATCCTGGGGGAACAAGAGCAGTCAGGGCACCCAGAATATTCCAGCAGCACAGTGGGAGCATGTGGCTCTGTATGTGTGTGAGAGGATGTCCCACAGCCACCCCCCACCCGGAGAGCAGGGACAGCTGGGAATGGACAGCCCTGGAAGCCCCCGGCTCCCTACCTGGGTAATTCTGCATCATGACGGTGGGCATGGCACGGTAGCTGGGGTGGTTGGGGTCATACGACTGGCTGTAGGAGTAGCCGTGCATGTACGGGATGTAGGACTGATGCTGCGTGAGGGGTGAGGACACGGGGACGTGGACACTGGGCCTGGGGTCCTTCCCCACCATGCGAGCCTCCTCGGTGGGGGTCAGCTTGCACTCGGAGCTGGTGCTCTCCTTCCCATCCTCCTTGGACGAGGCTTCTTTGCTCCGATTTCTTTCTTCCTTCAATTTTCGGTCCCTCTCCTCTTTCCACCGCTCATCCTCTGTCTTGATGTCTGAGTACTTTGCTGGGTACACGTAGGTCCACATCCGGGGCTCAGCTTCCTGCAAGAACAGCCAGCCATCAGAACAGCTGCCTCCCCTTGGTCCTGCCTGTCCCAAAACCAGCCTGTTTGGAGGAAACTGGCAAACCCCATTCCCCTTCCCTGGGCTCTCATTGGCCCACCTGCGGCCTCCACTTCCCACAAGAACAGCCAATCACCAGAGCAGCTGCCTCCCCGCAGCCCCACCTGTCCCAAATCCAGGCTGGGTTTGGAGGAGACCAGCAAACTCCACTTCCCTTCCCTGGGCTCTCCCTAGCTCATCTGTGGCCTCACAGCCCCACCCTTTTTCTCTCATGGAGTCCCACCACAAGCAGAGGACAACACATGTTCTCTGAGGTGATGGCCCCAGCAAAGCCCAGTGAGCAGCCTCCTCCAGGAACAAACCCAAGGCTGGGCTGGCAGACAGGGCAGGGCATTACCTGTCTGTACCAGAGAACAGGGTCCACCTCCGCTTGCCGGCCACACTCGGAGCCAGCCTTCGTCTCAGCCGTCTCCTTCCCTAAGTGACCAGCCTCACTCAGCTTCACCTTGAGCCCCTCGGCGACCTGGCTGCTGGACAGCTTGGACGAGTCCTCCAGCTTGGGGATGATGACGGATTTGGCCATATCAGGACCTCCCTGCTCCTTGGGCTTGCTCAGCCCTGACTTGACGAGGTCCGTGAGGCTTGGGGCTTTGGTCAGCGTTGGGGGCATGGGTGGCTTCTGCTTCCATTCTTCTTTGAGCGCCGCCTCCCTCTCCTTCAAGCCCAGCTCCGCCTTCTTCTCCAGCCCTCGCTGCTGCTGCTGCTCCAGGCTCTGCCGCTGCTTCTGCTGTTCCTCGTACTGCTGGCGGTAGGCAGGGTTGGTGCTCAGCAGGTGAGCATGGTAGCCCTGCTCGCTGTAGCCGTAGGGCGGCACGTAGGCGTACTGGTTGTAGTAAAGGGACTGCATGTACATGTTGGGGCGCTGCTGGATGACCGAGGGCTGCTGGCTGGAGCCACTGCCGAGCTCTGCCTTCTTCTCTTCACACCCTTCACTCTTCACCTTCACCTCTGGGTTCTCCTGCTCCTCATCCTTCTTCAGCTTCAAGGTCTGTGTCTCGGCTGCAGACTGCCCGCCGGGGTTCAGGGGTCCTGGGCTAGCCTGGGGGTAGCCAGGGGAATAGTAGGTTTCAAAGCCTTGGTAGAAGGGAGACTCTTTGCTCTGCGGTTGTGGTGGGAAAAGAGCTTTTTTGGCGCCTTCCTTGACCAGCTGTTCTGGATCCTTTGCTTTCACGCTCTCCAACTTGCCCTCCCCATCCTCTCCAGCATCAGAGATGTCTGAGTAGGCTGGGCTGTTGGTCTTCACCGAGCTGGCCTCTGCCCCATTCTGGGTGACAACGTGCAGTGGCGTCAGGGGCTGGGCTGGGTTGGTGTTCTCCAGCCTGCTGGCCCCGCCGATGGAGGGACTGGGTGCGTTGTCGGTGAAGCTGTAGATTTTATCTGCCTCGGCCTTGATGCTGGCGAGCCGGCTCTGGTGGGGGTCAGATGAACCGTTCAGCAGCCCCTCGCCTTTCATCCCCAGCTCACTGGATTCCCCCCGGAAAGGGCTCTTACCTTCCTCCGCTCTGCAGGCTTTGCCAGGAGTCAAAGGGTTTTCCACCTCTTTGGGCTCTTTCTTCTTCTTGTCTTTCTTCTTCTTCTCCTTGGAAGGGGTGAGGGCAGGATTGACAGCAAAGGGCTCTCCCATCACTGTTGGCTTGGGCTGGATGGGTTTGAGCTGGGGGCTGTTGGGCATGGTCTGGACCACAGTTGTGGCGAGGCCAGCGGAGGAGCCGGGGCTGGCTGTGGTCAGCGTGGCAGTCTGGAAGGTGTAAATTGGCTGTGGGGGGATGGCTGGTGCAATGGGTCTGGCAGACTTCAAGCTTTTGGAAGGAACCTTCTCCTGTTTAGCACCAGAGGACTTCTTTGACTTGTCCTTATCAATGCATCGCTTCTCCAGAGAGTCAAAGTCATCATTACTCGTCTCATCGGCCACTGAGGGACCATCCTCAGAGCCATCATTGGACAGAGCACCCAGGTCTGTGTCCCCTTCCCCACCCACCTTCTTCTTGCAGGGGACCTTGGCGCTGAACTTGCTGGATGGGGAGGGGCTGTGCGGCTCCATCAAACGCACCTTGGGGGTGGCCGAGCGAGCAGGTGAGAGGGAGCCCTTCTGTGTCCCAGCAGCACCATTGCAGCTCCCGATGTCGGTATGCAGGGAGGGCTCCTCGCCATATTCGCTGTCCACATCCGCCTCTAGCTTGCTGTCATCATCCGTGTGTGCGTGGGCCTGGTGGTACTTCAGCCCATTGATATGCTTGTACTTCTTGTTACAGTTGGGGTGGGGACAGTCGATGAGGATGGGAGAAGGGCAGTTGCGCTCCAGGACAGCTGGCTCCACCTTGACCGTGGCAGGCGGCACTGTGGCCGAGCCCATTGAGTTTGTGCGGATGCGCTTGCTGCCCTTGGAGTCCTCCGAGCTGGAGTTCAGATCCATGTCGGAGAGGGGCTTGCTCTTCCGCTTGGTGACGGAGGAGGGACTGGCCTTCACGTCCTCGGCGGTGCCGCCAGGCGGGGTGCGGTGGTCCGAGGAGTTCTGGCTGCCCCGGCGCCCCTTGCTGTTGGCTCCCGCCCGGGTCTTGCTGCTGTTGCTGGTCCCCTTGCTGTCCGAGGCAGCGGCCGTCTCGTTGACTGGCGTGTTGCTGTTGGGGCGCATGCGCTTGCCCCTGCCCCGGCCATTGCGCATCTCCAGGTCACTGGTGGGAGAGTCACAGAACCTACAGGGAGGAGGACACAGAGGTTTTAACAGAGAGGTGGCTGTGCTGGGCTGTGCTGTCCCCAAGGCACAGTGGGGAACCTCTTACTCCCCTCACTACCAATCCCACAGGTTTCTCTCCCCACTGACCCATAAAGAGGAACCTGTGGGATGTGCTAAACTGTCTCCAGTCCCCAGAGCAAGGGATGTGTGATTGCAGGGGCAAAGAGTCATGGGAGCAGTTGGGTTGGGCAAGGCGGAGATGCCAACCTCTGTGGCAGCCCCATGGGCACAGGGCAGAGTGTCCCAGGCTCCATGGGGGCCATACAGGGCCAGATCTGCCCTCAGCACTAGGAGCCCACCAGAGCCCCCCACCCACTTACCGGGGAGGCGCCCAGTCATGCTGTGTGCAGTCCAGCAGTGTCCCCACGTACGTCTTGTTCCTCCAGGTGACGTTGACCACCAGCATCCCTGCAAGGCGAGGGGAAAGGGTCAGATGGGGACAGGTGTGATCCCACAGTGCCAGGAACCTGCCCCTCCAGACAGGCAGGAGGAAGAGATTAGCTCTAGATTTGAAGGAGAGTGGACAAGTGGTCATGGGCTCTCAGAAGAGATGAAACATTGGGCTCAGGGCTGGAGGGGCACCAAGATGGGAGTTGAAAACTCCCAGCTCATACCTTCCCTTGGCATGTCTCATCCAACCTCTCCTCCTGTTCCCTACTTTCATGGGATGTTAAAACCCAGTGACCCACAAAGGGCTGTGGGATTTCAGCCCTTCAGGGGGACCTGAAGATCAACATTGGCTCCATATGTGCTCAGGTAGGATAGGGAATGTGATCTCCAGGAAGAAAGAGCTGGGAAGACCCTGGGGGAAATGCAGAAAGCTCCTAGCAAGGCTATGGACCCTGCAGTGGAGCTGCAGACCCAGCAGGGTCTGAATGAACCAGCATGGCCTTGAACCTCATGACCCTCCAGAAAAAGCTGCTGCTGCCACTAGATGGCAAGCTTAGCCCAGCATTCCTGCTCAGGCGACAGTCCCTGGCAGGAAAACGCAATCCTGGCAGAATAACCCTCCGCTGCCCTGGGCCACTTTGCTTCAGCACCTCCACAGGAATCCCTCTGCCTTGTATTTCCATCTGGAGAACCATCCGTGGGGCCACACCCTCCCATCACGGAGCAAAGTCACTGGGCATTCAGAAAACCTTGGAGTTTCAGCTTTTCCACACTGATTCAGAAGAGGAACTGCCTGGCTCACACCACACTGAGGCCAAGGACCCTCAGTCCCTCTTCTGGGAGGCAGAGGGGTCTTCCACAGCACTCTCAGCATTGTGGTGTCTCCTCCTTGCCATGGATCACTCTGATTTCCACACAACTGGAGCACAGTCTGTTGTGCCAGGCACATTTATCCAAGCAAGGTAAAACTCGGGAACGCGTTTGCAAGGGTTGATGAGTGCAGCAAGATATACGGCCCTGGGAGATGGATGGAGCCGAGGGAGCCCGGAGCAGCTGCGCCTGAAGCATGTTTATAAATCTCAGCCCACATCCCCCGTTGTGCTATGCCAGCAGCCAGCTGCAGGCTTCAGCATGGATAATACATGGAGCCAAGGCCTGACACGTGGGGCTCCTTCAGAAAGAGAAATGAAATTCAGACCTTCTCTTTCTCCTTTTCCTCCTGGAAAATGTTGCGAGCAGATCATGGGAAGACACGGTGCCAGCACATGGCAAGAGCCACAACTGGCTCATCCCAGTGAGCAAGAGACGCTGGGTTCTGCCTTCCTCAACAAAGACATGGCCAGGCTGTGATTATGGAGACAACCTGAGGGAGAAACCAATGCTGGGAACCCACAGCCCCATGCATGGAAATATCAGTGGGAACAGTGGGATGCTGGTTCTAGGCATCCCAAAGAGGGCACATGGAATGTGGCCTTCTGTTCTTTCTAATGCAGCATTTTCTGGCAGGCAGGAGCCTGTCCCCCTTTCCTTAAAATCCAAATAAACTCCTGGCTGCCTCCTGCACACCAACCCAGCCCCAACATTCCCAGGACACCTCTGGAGAGCTGCTGTGGGATCCTCCCAGGAGCTGCCCAAGGACCTGGGAGCCACTGAGGAACATGCAGCACTAACCCAAGCCCCATCCCTCCCAGTCCCTCTGCTCTCCCTGCCAGTTCAATCCCTCTGAAGGCAGAGAAGACCACGTGAGCCACTGGAAGTTAATTGCATGGCAAACCACTGGAGTCTCTTGTGCATCCCGGGGCCAGTGTGTGATATTAGAAAGAAGTGCTGGCATTTTTCATTCTGACCACCACAGTCACACGAGAGAGATGAAAAGAGGAAGGGGCAAAACGAACTGGCACCGTGTCTCCTTCCCTGTTGGAACGCCAGACTTCCAACACACACCAGCCTATATTTAACCCGCTGCAACCAATCATACCAAATCCCCTCCTAATCCTCCAACAATAACCCAGGACAATTTAAACCCCAGGATAGATCCTAAGCAGCTTTTTTCACCCACTGTGTCCCCCTCCCACGGCAGGATGATGAGCAGGCATGACAAGGGCAGCAGTGAGGAAGCAATGTTTTCACATCTCCAAGAACACCAACACAGAAGGAATCCCACTTGGGTAACTCTCATCCCACCTGGTTTCATGGGAAGGTAACATCTTTGAAGCTCTTAAGGAATCAGTATCACCCAAATCTGGGTGCAAACCACTCAGCATCCTGCTCACCAAGTGCTCACATCAGAGTTGTATCCTGGCTGCAAAAATTAAGGGTTGGTGATGGTGCAAAGTGGCCATTCAGGAAGGCAGTGTATGAGAAAATCCTGGGATTATGTGTGCTGTGGGCACCAGGAGCCATTCTACTGGGGCACATTTCCCCCCTTTTCAAAGATGAATCCCCTAAGCCCAACCAAGAACATCTCTATGAACTCCTCCTCCACCTGCATACTTCCAGGATGCCCTGGCTTTGGGATGCCCCTTCTTCCATTAATTTCTTCCCCAGCTGCATCATCTTTAACATTATCTATGTCATTTCCCCTCCAGCTGCATTACTTTAAGGATGCTCCAGCTTTTCACTAAGCCCTGCCCATGTCAGAGATCCCACCTGACCTGTAGTGCCCAGGCTTTGGGACAACACCAAAGCTGTTCATGGCCACCATGCTCCTGCCAGGAGACAGGGGACACCACGGGGCTGTCCAGCATAATTGTCACCTCCCCCAGTGAGGAGAGATCACTCACCAATTCCCATCATGGGTAAAAGAGACTCACCCTGGGGAAACTAATTTAATTTATTACAGATCAAATCAGAGTAGGGTAATGAGAAATAAAACCAAACTTTAAAATACTTTCTCCTGACTTCGTCCCAGGCTCAGCTTTACTCCTGATTTCTAGATTTCTGCCCCCAAACAGCACAGGGGAATGGGGAATGGAGGCTGCTTTTTCTCCCCTTCCTAAATACATTATCCTGCCCTCATTGCTGACAGGCTCTGCCTTAGCTGACCTTGTCCAACATGGGAGAGTTTCTGGTGTCTTCTCACAGAGAAGTTCCCTCTATCAAAGCTCGACAGGCAACATGGTTTCCCCAGCAGGGCCAGAGGGAGACAGGATCATCCCATCATACCACGCAGGGATGGATGCTCAGATGGTGCATGACTGTCCTGGCCATCCAACTGCTTTCCAGGGACTGCAGCACAAAGATCACTGCCCTGGACTCCAGGAGAGAAGACTATGGCCTCTTCAGAGACCCGTTGGACAGAGCGCCATGGGACAGAGCGCTGGAGGGGAGTGGGACCCAAGCTGGGTGACATCTAAGGATCATTCCTTAATTCAGGAGCAATGTATCCCAACAAAGAGAATTCAGGTGGAAATGCCAGGAGGCCTGATGGATTAACAAGGAACTCTTGGAGAAACTCAAACACACAAAGGAAGCCTGCAGTTGGGGCAGCCCATAGCTAAGGGGTTCAGTGACTTGTTTGCCTTGATCTTCACCAGCAACATCTGCTCCAGCCACACCACCTGAGATGGAGGAGGCAAAGACAGGGAGAAGGAAGAACCACCTGTAAGACAAGTTCAAGGTGTGTAAGTCCAGGAGACCTGACAAGACCTCACAGTTCCCATGGGAGCTGGCAGAGGAAGCGTCTAAGCCACTATCCATTGCATTTGAGAAGTCTTCACTCTCACCCTCCCATCTTCTCCATTCTATCACTATCTATTGCATTTCCCTCCTGCTCCAAGCAAGGACATGTCCACTGGAATGTGCCAACCCTGGGCAGGCTTATGCTCCATCATACTCTCACAAGAAGTTTGCAAAAGGACAATCCAAATGTCTGGAGTACAGAAATCTGAGCCATGAGTAACCTGCCACTAAAATCCCAGCAAGGAGCTGGAGGAAGGGATGTACAGTGTGCTGACGTTTTCCAGGTGCTGCCACACCATGATCCTCATAGCTCAGAGGGTTTGTGTTTGTTTTGCTGCAATCAGCGCTGGTGTGGCACCGTGGGGAGGTGACAAGGTGACACAGTCCAAGCCAGGTGACACCAGCTTCACCGAGGGGGATAGAGGAGACCTGGCAGCTCCTGAGGCAGCCAAGGGAGCAATGCTTCTTGGTGTGATCAGATCACTTAATCTGTTCCTCAGTTCCTGAGGATCAGAATTACATAACAGCACCAGGGGAGCTCCCAAGACAGCTGCTCCCCACTCAAAGTGTCCTGATAAAACACATCCCTGTGCAAGCCAGGCTCAGCAAAGGGACAGTATCACCAGCATGGTCACAGGAGAGCACGAATATCAGTGTCACTACCAGCTAGACCAGTCCTTGGGCCAACACCAATCTGGAATGGTGGAGGAGAAGGGGGACCAAAAGCCTGGAACGAGATGGTTGGGAGCCCTCTGGGATACCTTTAGCAGGGCTCATGGACTCATGGCAGATTTTCTAGTGGGAGATGAGGACAAAGTTCGTTCAGAGAAGGACACCATCAACAGGTTCCCTGGAGCTTCATGCTCCCATCTCAGATGGACAGGTCCTTCTTGTCCAACATATCTTTCCAAGCATTGCCAGGCTTTTGGCTTTGGTTTTAGAAGCTTTTCTCCATGATTTTGCAGACTCACAGGAGAGGAGCAGGCTGGCTTCAGGGAGATCTTAAGAGTCCTCTCCAGTGCCTGAAGGGATCTCTAAAAGAAGGCTGAAGAGGAGCTTTTTGCAAGGCCAAGAAGTGACAGGCCAAGGAGTAATGGCTTTAGCTGAAAGAGGGGAGATTTAGATTGGATATTAGGAAAAAAACTCCTTCCTGGCAGGGTAGTGAGGCCCTGAACAAGTTTCCCAGAGAAGCTCTGACTGCCCCATCCCTAAAAGTGTTCAAGGCCAGGTTGGATGGGACTTTGAGCAACCTGGGCTAGTGTAAGGTGTCCCTGCCCACGGCAGGGGGCGGAACAAACTGGGCTTTAAGGTCCCTTTCAAACTAAATCATTCCTCAGTTCTGTGATTCTAAACTTGATGCAAGCCAAGAGCTGCTCCACTGCTCTGGGGTCCTTCCATGCAATCCAATGAGGCTGCTACAGCCCAAGGGGCAAGGGGAGAAATTAATCCCTCTGGAGATATTGAGCAGAGTCTCCAGACATGCCCTTGGTGTAGCTTTCTCCTCTGTATCCTTTGGGCAAGGGGAGATCGTTGCTGCATCCCTGAACATTTCACAAGCTCCAGCTTCTGACAGCCAGATCCAGTATCACCCTTGACTCCATCTTTGACAAGGGGAAGGCAGGGGAGAGATGCCAGGCAAAAACCAGGGCTGGCTCCCCCCCTGCCTTTACACTCAAGGACAAGAGATGCCGTGTGACCGGAGCCAAGGCACGCAGCAGACCAAAGACACCAAAGGCAGTATCAGGGCTCGCCTTTGTGCAGGACTGGATGTGAAATCCTTGTTCCCAACAGTGGCAACCATCAGCAGCTGGCAAAGACGCGTCCCTGTGTGAGTTCACTGAATTATCACAGACTAAAAAAATCCGGGCTGTGGGAAATCAGAGGACACCTCCAAGGCATGCTCAGAAATGGTGGCTGTGGAAGTGAGGGGTAATGCAGACAGACAGGCAGACAGGCATGGAGCTCACGGTGGGGTGAGGAGCAGGAGAAAAGAACAGCAACTGCTCCCATGGCAAGGCCTTTCAATCAGGAACTGGCAGGGAGGGATGTTTCTGTGCTCCCTGCCTCAGGGATGCTCAGTTCATCCATCCTGGCATGGCCACCATGACCCTCTCCTGATTTCCACCCAAAACCACCATACAAGGTCCAAGCTCTCCTCAGCTTTGCCAATGCCCATGGAGCTCTCCAACAGCCCTGGGATTTTCAGGGAACTCTGCAGCTCCACAGCTTTTGGGTTGAGGGAAGTCACACCAGGACAGCAGGCTGATGGGGCTGGGAAGATGGGGGAGCCTCACAAGTAAAGGATGCCAATGCTCCTCTGTGCTGCTGTGTCTCCCAAAATCCAGCCCAGCTGTGCCTCAGTTTCCCCAGCTGAAGGTGGTGTAGTCTACAAAGTGACCAGGCTCTTGCAGACACTGATCACGCAGTGCTGGGGAGGTGGTAGATTAGTGCAGACCTTCCATAGGTTTCTTTGGAGCAGATCCACCCTGCAGATCCCCTGGCCCTGGGATGTGCAGAGCAGGACTCCCGAACTCTCCTGTTTTGTGTTTCTTCTCACAGGTTTTACATGTGACATCCTTCTGCTTTGGAGCAGCAGAAAAAACACACTTACAGCTCCCAGCTGCCTCGAGGGTGATTTTTTTTCCATATGGAATGGGTGGTAAAGAAGAAGAGTGTGGAGATCCCCATCCCAAGCTAGACATCCCAGTCTTCTCTGGCATGGTCCATCCACTGTTCTCTTCCCAAACAGCTCAGGTGCTATTTCTCAATAAACTTTTTCCAAGGGGAATAACTTCAGTGTTCACACTGGCAGCCACTGCAGCATTTGGTCCTGCGCCAACCATGGTTTCAAAACCAGTTTGCCAGAAGGAAGAGAGAAAAGGAAAACTGGGCCCACCCCGACCTTCCCATGCATGGGACAAGAAGAGAACCTCTCTGGAAGCAGATAATGGGAATGGAGATTTCAGCTCAACTTCACCAATAATAAAGAGTCTCAGTGAGGAGCGGCTGGGATAAAGGCCAATAGCTTCATTCTCCAGACAAAACAGCAATGGAAGAGTGGGAGCAGATATCGAAGAGGAGCACATGGATGCCTGGCTGAGATGACCATCAACCAGCCTCCACCACCACTGCTCTCTCTCACCTTTGTGCTTCTGGACTGTTTCTGCTTCCAGACACAAACACAAGGAGCTCACCCCGTGCCTCACAAGGCAGAAACCTCCAGCATCCCACTCAGGCTAGAGGGAAGGCCAAGTTCCAGCGCTTGCCATGGGCCACTGAGCCACCTATTCATCCCTGCATTCCTTGGCAGAACCCCAAGAGAAATGAAAACCCATCAAAGGACCTGGGAAAGCAAACCAAGCTGTGCACGGATGAGATGAGCTCCAGTGGAAAAAAAGATTGGATTGGCTTGGCAAGAGAGACGAGAGGCTGATCTCCCACTGAGTCAATTTTGAGAGCTCCATTGGGGTTTTTTAATCCAGCAGGAGATTTCTGCCACCTCCCAGGGTTTGAGTGTTTTTGTGACAGACCTGCAGGTTGCCAAGCAAAAATGAAGTCAACTCTGTCGAATTCCCAGGCCGGCTGGCACGGCCTTTCCCCTGGCACCTCCGGAACAAGTCAGCTCTTGTCGAAGGGCAGAGAAATGGCAGCTTAGATTTTCGCCTGCTGTCTGGGCAAAGGGATAACGCAACACATGGGGCTGATGCAAGCACTGCCCCATTACTCCCTTTGCTGGACGGATTATGGACTGCTCTCACACAGCTCCTCTGTCCTGACCACGCAACTGGTGGCAGGAAAGCCGAGGACATGCCAAAGAACAACAGAGCAGGGACATGGGAAGGAAGGGACTGCCGCAACTATCCATGACGCTGTCAGAGAGCAAGAAGCTTGGTGACACTCACCGTCCTCCGTCTCCTGCCAGACGATGCCCTCCAGGTTCACGCTGGTGCCAGGCTCGCAGGGGCCCAGGCACTCGGGCTCGGTGGCCAGGGCCACATCGCAGGTGTTCACCCCCACCGAGCGGGTGCGTACCATGATCTGCTCACATGGCGACGAGATGTCGTTGTTGACCACAGGGACAAGAAGATGCAAGGGCAACACTGCGGGCGTAGAGACTGGAGATTCCATCTGTGGGGAAAAAGAGAAATGTGGTCACCGTCAGGAATACTGCTGGCAACACAGAAGGGAGAGCAAGTATCAACATACATTTACACTCCTGGAGAACCTCAAGCTCAGGACTGCCACCTTCAGTTCATGTCCCACAACCCATCAGAGGACAAGGACCTCACAGGGCTCTGCTGCCCTGGCGTGCCCATACCCATGTAACCCTGAGGAGCTCTGTAGTCACAGAGATCACACCCAAAAGTCCTTGTGCAGGAGGTATCTCTGCTCCTGCTTGAAAGAGCTCATGGCAAGTTCCTTCCCCGACGGCTTCTGTAATCATGCCCGGTGAGGATGCCTCTTGGCTACGGCTCAGATGTTAATGCAGGCAATGACTTTGGACCCGATGGCTCACTAGAAGAGCTTCTGCTCAACCGGCAGGACAGGACAAACGAGTAGCAGACTCCCTCCGGCACCCATCAAAACCAACATCCTTCTTCCAGAACTACCCTGTGATCACCTGCAGACACAGGCACTTGGATGATATCCCTCTTCCCTATGCAAGTATCTGCTTCAGAGCCTGATCCAGCCATTGTGCTCTCTTTGCACACAGAAACCAGATCCCACAGCCAGAGCAGGGCTTGGAAAGCCAACAAGCCAAGATGCCAAGTGGAAGCCCAGCCAAGCAACCCTGCTGCTGAGAAGCCAAGGTCCTTGGCCGCTCTGCCACGCAAGCAGATTACAGCAGTGTCAGGAGCAGGATGGCTGATGGGCTGATTCTGAGGCTGGCCAAGGCAAGGTGGAGACCTTCTCCTCCTTTGGGGTTCATCAGCCAAGCCAGCCATGGCCAGCCACCCCCGCGCCTTGGCTTGCAAGGACCTGCACCAAGGGGCGAGCGGCTCCACCTCAGCTTAGACGTCCTCTCTTCACCATTTGTGATCTTTAGACTCTGGGCTACCTCAGAACAGAAGCAGACTGAGGAAACTCATCACATCCACAGCAAGTGTTGACCTGAGTTCCAGTTTCAAGCAGGCAAAGATTCCTCTAGAGCACCCAGTTCTACTCCCAGACCCTTTAAGACTCTGCTGAGGGAAAACAACAGACCTGGAGAGCCCAAGTTTGTGGTTACCAAGTGTGGACACAGGCACCAGTCCACAATCCCTTCCAACCTTGCTGCTGTCTCCCATCCTGGTCCTGACCAGATGCCAAATTTGCCTGTTCCCTCTCTCACTCACACATCTCCATCCTTCAAACAAGGGAAACAACTCCAGCAGAATCTTGCACGTCCAACCCAGCCTGCCCCACCCAACAGGATGCCCACAACCACAGCAAGTGCCTGGAGCATCCCACCTCCCCACCAACTCCTGACCCACAGATTCTCTCCACATCCCCGGTGATACAAATCTCTAGGCAGAGGAGCAGAGAGGAGGATGTCACGTCCTGGCTCTGACAGAGCAAGTGGATTTGCTCTTCCAGAAGAACACAAAGCACTTTCTGTCTGCAGCCCTCTCCTTGTCCTGCATCCATCCTCTCTCTAGATGGCTCATCAGAGCAACATGCAGCCCACTTGGCACTAAAGATGGCCTGGAGGTCTCTAACAACAGTGGTTGGACTCCACAGTCCTCTCCCCAGCAGCACAGCTTGTCATCCACAACCACCTCCAATCTCCCAGCAACAGAACCAGCTCTCCCCGAGGAGCCCATCTCCAGACCACCCACCTCCAAGGCTGCCCTAGGATCAGTGGCCCAACTGCACCCCATGGGATTCAAGAAGGGTGGATTTGGCATAAAACCACCCCAAAAGGCTGTCAGAGGAGCTTCCAGAAGACTCCCACAGGAAAATCACCCCCCAAAACACAGCAACCTCATCAGCAGATCCAGGGCAAGATGCTCCAAGGAAGCGTGAGGCTTCTTTGAAGGGGCTCCTCAATGCCACATTCTGCAAACCACAAGTCAGTCTCCAGCAAAGGAAGAGCCAGGGAAGAACCAGGCAGGGCTGCCTGGCTTGGGTGGGCAGCAGGAAGAG
Source organism: Onychostruthus taczanowskii (assembly GCF_017590055.1). Taxonomy (NCBI): domain Eukaryota; kingdom Metazoa; phylum Chordata; class Aves; order Passeriformes; family Passeridae; genus Onychostruthus; species Onychostruthus taczanowskii. The sequence continues at coordinate 1,591,276 of NW_024503679.1, read as the reverse complement.
CCCAGGGAGTGGCAGGGATCACTCGCCCCCATTGCCCGGGGAGTGGTGGCTGTGTGTGCACGTTGGAGACCTGCTGAGACCGTTCAGCTTCCTTCCACTCTGCAACAGAAACCACAGCGCAGCTCAGGAGCGTTTAATTACAGTTCCAGCTCTGCTAATTATCGCCCGGTCACATTCGTAATCTGCATTATGCCATGGTGCATAATAAGCAGCTCACTGAGATCTCTAATAAGCAAGGCGGCTTGATGGGATTTCATATCTCACCCTGCTCTGTAATAAACAGCCTCTTTCAGCAGCCGTGGGGAGACAAGGCGGCTCTCCTGCTCCCTTGCCCGAAGCTCCAGAGCAAAATAAAAAGGTTCAGGATGGTTCTTCAAGGGTGAGAGCAGGAGCAGAACCAAAAAAAGCTGAAAGACATGCTGGAGAAAAAGACACATAGATCAATCCCTGAAATTCACCTCCCCCTCTATGTGTGCCTTATCTCCTGTTGCCATGATCTTTTCACCCTCCTGCTTTCTGAGCAAGGTCAGGAGATGCAGGGTGGCTGGGAGAGCCCTACATACCATGGGGCAGCTCCTCGGGCTGCTCTACCCCTCGGAGGGAGAGCGGGAGCCCGGGGCAATGCTGGCCTGAGGGTGGTGGGCAGCACTCACGCCCTACAGCAGTGCATTTCACATCACCTCCAGGGCTGTGCTAGCCAAGATCCCCGGCTCCAAAAATGAGCCTTGTACCTTATGGCCACCCCCCACACCACTTTTGGGCCCTAAATACCCCTTGCAGAAATAAAATTTATTTCTCTTTCTATGCTGGGTAGGCTCTAAGATTAAATACTGGCTGCACTCTCCCTGCTGGGGGAACCTGGTGTGCCTGCAGCCACCCCTGTGGGAGTTACATGGGGTGAAGCTTCTGTGTGCCAGCGCTGGCCATCCGTGTCCGCCCGCCGTTGCCTCCTCTAATGAAAGCCCTTTGTGTTTCTGGCGGAGGCTTTCCCATCACGAGGAACGTGCTTTCACCACCGCCGAGGACAGAAGTGGAACGGAGCCAAGCCTGGGCGGCAGCGGCCAACACAGCCTCTGCTCGCTGGGGGAAAAGCAAATCCACCGAGAGTCCAAAGTGATGCCAGGCTCTGGGGGATAATTAAAACCTACCCCTCGTTACAGCCCCCCAGGAAGGTGGAATGGGGTCCCACAGGAAGGGAAGGACGGCAGAGGGTGCTGGCATGGAGAGATGCACACAGAGCAGTGCCTGCCATCTTAGCAGCGCTGGTTCCTTAGCATCAGCGGCCCTCAAGGGGACATCACAGCAGCAATTATTAACGAGAGAGTGAGAAGAGGGCAAACCAGAAATAAAAACAACCCACTGGTTTTAATGCCACTCCCTGGACCATCCAGACCACCCATTCATATTTATGAGAATTTAGGTTTGTCTCCAATAATAAAAGTCAGGCAAGAAAAATGCATTTTGGAGCGATAAAAGCCAAAAGCAAAACGTCCCAAGAAGAGCAACTAGCAGAGATATCTGTGGTGCATTTCCAAGGGTATAGAGGGTGTGAAGGTGTAGGGCACCCCCAGAACTGCACCCCATCTGTCAGTCAGAACTCAGGCTGAGACCACCAAAGCATCTGAGATGGTCAGGCTCCAGTGTATCCCCAAACGAAGAAGCTATGCAGCACATGTACCATTTTTCTCACCTACAAGGTCCTTTCACTCCTGCAGACACAGAGACAAGAAAAGCCAAGAGGGAGCCTTGTTACTAGTCACAAACTCATGACTCTGTGTGTCAGGAGACAGAACATGGACCAAAGGTGTTCCATCACAGGAGCATTGCTCTCAACATGTCCCATGCCACTGATCAGCCCAGCTCAACCCTTTGGAGTTTTGGTGTTCTCACTCCTGTTCTGGTCTGTCACTACACACCTCACAGCTTTGCTTTTTCAGAGTAGGAGCTGGGAATGTTAGCTTGCAGCTCCCTGGTGAGAGACCCCCAGGGAGCAGATCCACCCAGGTGACAAGCATCTTCGGTAGGCATCTCTAGACCCCAAAACCACAGCACCACAGTGCCTCTTCCCTAACCTTGGAAGGAATTTAGAAGAGTCTTCTCCAACCTGACCCTCAAAGCTGGGTATGCAGAGCCTGAAAACAAAATCCCTTTGTTGGCTCTGGAGCCCACTACGTCTATGATTCCATCTTAAATCCACCTGCAAGAAGAGCTCCCAGTCACGTGCCCCAGCAACATCATCCCAACACACTGTAGGTACTTAACCCACGTGCAACAGGCTCCAGAAGATCCCCTCCCCAAACAGTGCAGGTACCACTTAACACTGACTGTTTGCTGGCTGGATTTCTCCAGCAAGAAAGAGCTTCTAACAAACACCCACATGCAGGGAAATAATGGTGGCACAGGCGTCAGGTCCAAGGATGGAGCCGGGAGTGTGGTCTGGAGCACTGATCCCAATGCTGTTGGCCCACTGCTCTCCCCTCTTGATATAGCAGGAAGTTGAGATTGCTGACATCAAGATGAGAAAAAAGGATTCTGTTCTAGACAAAAGTCTCCATTCCCTGGATAAACACAAGCTCAAATAAACAAAGTCAGTTATTTCTACAGGCCACAGGAACACTTGGGGAATATATTGGGTTCCTTAGCTGGCAAATCTGAGCCCACACAGCAACAGGGCAGTTGCTCCAAGAAAAAGGGATTGACATTTGTGACAGCCCCCCCTTACCAAGAAGCAGTAAATGCCACAAGGAAGGATTAATGCTTCCATGTGCTTCCATCTGTGCAGAATGGAGTGGGCTCAGCATCACACTCCCTGAGTTCACTCTCTAGAGAAGCCAAGTGAGCGTGGGACCTCCTGGCCAGCACCACCACCAAAGAGCCAGGCAATTCAGATGGGAAGTAAGGATTTTAAGGAGCGGAAGTCCCAGTTTCCCAGCCCCAGGGGAATTAGCATCCCGCTAAAAACATGCCAAGAGAGGCCAAATCTCCATCACTCTCCTTCACAACTTGTTCCCAGTGCTCATCACCATCTGCTTCCACCCATCAGACTTGGGATTTATGGCATCTCCCAGCTGTGGGGCTGTTGATGCCAAGATGTAATGGGAATGCTCTACCTACAAAAGGTGCCTCCATCTCCTTTCCTGGCCATGCCAAACACCTGTGCTCCAGCTTGAGATTCAGGAGGGGGTTTGCCTGCATCCATGCAAACACCTTCCTTGGCCAGCAAGTCCCTGCAGAATGGCCAGAGCAGATGGTGGCCAAATGGATGGCACAATGCAGCACAATGCTGGGGCTGGCAGCACATTCCCAACTCAGATTCATTTTTATCTGGACACTTTGGGGTGGATCTGGCTGAGGAAGTCTGTTCTGGCCACAGGTGAGTGGGCCACAGGAACCAAACTCTGGAAGAGGATTATCTGCATAAAGCTCACAGCCCCACGACCAGCACCACCAAAATCAGACCTGGTCACAGTTAATGGAAATATCGTGGTGAGACATCTCACCCAGTGACGCTGGAGGTACAACCTCCCACCATGCCAGCGGTGGGGGACTGATCCAAGTACCCAGACAGCCGGATGCTATCAACCTCAGCCACACTGCTGGAGAAATGCAAATACAACCCAGCATGACTTACAACAAGCTGCTTTCTCTCTGCAGAGGAGAGGGGAATAAAATCACTGCTTGAACAGAGCCTGTCTTATCTCAGTGCTTGCAGCGTTTTGAGATCAAGAGGAGGCAGACACCGCAGAGGCATAGTCTTGCATATTACCGTGTCTTCAATAAAGCCAGGAATAGTATCCAAGGCAGACGTGCTGGCACCAAGTCACCTGCTCCAACCACTTACAAGACTATCAGATCTGCTCCTAGAAGGGAAAAAAAGGTGTCTCCAGCAGGAGAGACGTAGTGAAGAGCAGTGATGAAAGGGGACAGGTGACATAAGTGAGAGACATAGGAAAGAAATCCAAGCTGGGACCTCTGTGCATCAGTCCCACCACATGTCATTGGGTCTCCATTTAGCCATCATCAACCACTGATATCCCACAGATGGGCCACAGGTCTCCTCATTTAATGAATTAAAATGTGAAGCAGCTCAGTTGGTGGGGAAACAGGGAAAGATCCCATGTAGAAAAGCACTGGAGATGCATCTAGGTCATGGGAGAGCAGAGATGATTAGAAACATAGAGCCTGATCACGGATGGCTATGAGCATCCTTCAAAGACCAATCCAGCCTCCAGCTCCTTCTTCAGCACTGCTGCTGCCATGGTCACCAGCCATCCTCACCTCTGGCAGTGCTGCCTGAGCAGGAAAGCTCTGATGACAGCAAGTGACTTCCCACTGGGAACCCAGGTCTCCCATCACACCCCACAACCTGCACCCACCCTTCTGTTAACACAGCCAACCATCACAAATGCGTGGTTGGCTTCTCATATTGCTGCTTCCTACATCTCCACCCTCCAGCATCCCCTGCACCTCTGACACCAGCCATGTCTCCTGCAAGTCAGGTTTCTATGTGGAAGAACCACTGTGAGGGAAAGTCTAGCTTTTGCTTATTTTCTTTCCAACAAAATAACCAGGCAGCTGCACCCGAGGACCCGAGCAGTGCTCAATAGCTGCCATTAACAGCACTTGCTGACCAGCACATTTAAGCAGGCAAAGGAAAACATAAAAGGTTTCACAGTGCCTCAGTGCATCAATCTCCTGGAAGGAGGATACAAATCTATGAGACCTTTCACAAACCACTGGCAGCTCCAGCCACTGTTAAGAGCCATCTGATAACCACCAGCTGCACAAACCTGGCCAAATGACACAGAGGTTGAAACAGCCAAACTACAGACATCCCTAAAACCTGAATCTGCAAGGCAGGCATGAGAAATCAGATGAAAAAACAGGATTTTCATGGCAAGTGGCTTTAACTTGCCTAGAGGGTCTGCCTTGTGCTACAACAGCACACTGGCCAGCATCCTGAGCACCAAGCACAGGCCCCACCACCCTAGGGATGGTGGCCTAGGGTTGAAACACATATTGCAGAGCTTGGAATCTCCATTCCAACAGATCAAGAGATGAGGCTGAAGGAGGCTGAAAAAGCATGCTCCTGGAGACAGCGAGATTATAAAAGTTACCAACAAACCTTGGCAAGGATCACCAACCAAAGACTGTAAGCCAAAGCTGACACTTGGTAGGTCAGGGCTGAGCACAAGAAGCTGGCACAGCAGCTCAGCTCTCTGTTAGGGAATAACACAGCTCCACCTGCCTGCCTCAGCTTTTTCTTCAGTTTTTTCACCCATTTTTTCCTCTACATAAGTCTCACCAATCTAAACCCCTAAAACACGAACAAGGTGGCTGCTAGGCCTCCAGCAATTCATGTCAGGGCACAGCCACGTGTGCACACACACCCACAACCCTACATGCAAACTCAGAGCATTAATAATTCAATCACTTTTAATTAATGCTTATCCAGGCACAAAGTCCTTACCTTTGAAAAGCTGCAGTACATAGGAATCAGTCAGAGGGGAGACAGCTCGGCATTTACAAATCATTTCAGTACAAAATTGGATTCTTGTAAATGTAGAAGGGAGAAGACGGATCCAACCCTTGAAGTAAAAATGAGCTGGGCTCAGACCTGTCTCATCTAGAATGGGTTCTTCTGCTTGCTTGGTGCACAGTCCATCCCAACAGCCATTGCCCACTTCCAGGTGAGAATGGACAAAGCCACCACAACCACTCTGTCACTGTGGACCCATGGCAGACAACACAACCACGTGCAGGGATGTGGTTTTATCACACCACTAAGAAACCAACTTTTACACTCATAAAGCACAAGAGATGATGTGATAAAAGGCCCTGGTGTTTTCAGAGCAGAGCTGAGAAAGAAGAGTTGGAGTGTGGGGTAAAAGTTGGGCTTTGTTTGGGAGTGTTTCAATCAACCAAGCTGTAAATGTGGAGTGGGGAGAGCTGGACCTTCCACAACAGCCAAAGCTGTGGCATTGGGTTGTGCCTCCAAGGCCTCAAAAGAGGGCCAAAAGCAAGTCCCACTCAATTCAGAGTCCCTGTGCAAGAAAACTGGGGGAATATGGAGTTACAGACATACATAAAACAGTCAAGCACCACCCCAATGTGATCCTTTCAGTGACCTAGAGGGGATCATCTCCAAGATGCCATCTTAATATCCCAGAATGGTTTGGCGTGGAAGGGACCTTAAAACTTATCTCATTCCATCCCTCTGCCACAGGCAGGGACACCTTTAACTAGTCCATTCATGACAGGAAAGGACACAAGAGACAAACTGAAGGAAGTTCAAAGAAGAGGCACAAAAATAACAGGCTGAGGGGATTGGTTTGGAAGAGGAGATTAGAAGAGCTAAATATGGATAGCTTGGTTCAGTGACAGCTATGTGGGGACACAGCCATAATCTACAAATACATGGGGGATGAAAACATCAAAGGAGAGAGAGGAATTACGCAGAGGATGATGCAGAGGAGCAAGGAGGAAATGGGATGAATCAATGAGAGGAACATTTAAGACAGACATTGGCCACAGTTTTCTGGCAGGGAAATTGTTCCTAAGTATACCAGTATTTTCCAAGTGAGAAAATCCTCCATCCTTCCATTGCTCTGCTCCTTCTTTCTTTTCTACAACCCTCCATTAATATAATACAACATACATCACTCCCCACAGCACCTCTTAAATGCTGCTGACACCCCAGATGCACCCCATGCCAGGCTCTGAATCCCCAACAAGTCACATTCAAGGTCTTCCCAAGACAGGCAGTAGCCCTTCTCCTTTTAGAGAGCCAACATCCAGCAGCTTTGGAATTACCCAAGTTCAGATTAGATTTGCCAGGTTTTGGCAGGGTTTTACTTAAATTTTGGCAGAGTTATCTTTTCTTGATGTTCTTCCATACTGCAACCACGATAACAAGCATCTCTGACAAGAGAGCAGCTTCAGCTCTATGATCCACCTCCATGGCTGGACCAGGATGTTCATGGCCAAGCAGACAAGAAAAAAATCCTCTTATCCCATCCATCTCCCAACAAATGGCAGTGGCAAGATGGAGAGTTTTCTAAGCAGTTCTCCTGCACAATAAGCTGTCTGCCCACAGCTACAAACAGCATTTGGTCCTGAAGGTCCTGTGGATTGTGGACCAAGCCAGGTGCTCAGGGCTCACACCTGTAAAATTCGTTTAGGGAAGGGGTGGGAGGAAAGGAGACAATGCTCAGTCCCTGCAAAGCAGTGTGCACCTCCTGAGGAACCCACACAGCTCCTAGAGGAGGTCTAGCACTGGGAGGGCACCAGAGTACCACAGACGTGACACTTGCTTTGGTGGCACCATGAGAAGCACCATGTCCAGACCATGGGGTGCACATAGCTATGGACTGGGGGAAAAAGAGGCAAATCCATTCACTGGATCTTCCATCACATCCCACATACACCAGGAACATCAGAGCATTTTTACACATGGGTTGTAGCCAGGTATTGGCAGCTCCTGGAGAGGCTCGATTCCAGGGTGAGACACACATATTTCAGATGCAACAAGCAGCAAAGTCTAGGATGAGTTTCAGATCTATTTATCCCTCAGGCAAAAGGAGACATCTTCCTGCCATCTATTTAATATTAAAAACCTGCTTTGGTATGATGTGCACGTCCCAGCCCCTGCAGGCTGCACGTTTAGGAAGCCGCCCACTTGGCTCTCATCTCCTCTTCTTTGTAGGTTTTGCTCCAGTTGCCAGGAGAGATCCTGGTGCTTTCCAGACACAAAGCCAGCTCTGTTCCATGGCCTGATGGGGAGGTTACAAGAGAAGAGAGAGCAAGAAATGAGCCCAATCACATGATACACAAGAATGTGGGTGAGGAAGATGGTGTCACCACATGTGTCTCATACCAGTGGCCACAGAGAGGGGACTGGTGTCTGGAATGTGCCTCTGTCTCCCAGCACACAAAATGGAAACCTCAGGCTAACACAGGAATGACAAACGTGTTGTGTCCCATGACTGCATCACCCCCACTCCCCAAACCCCAGTTTTCCAGCAAATTCTTTCGATCTTTTAAAACGACACAAGTCAATATTCCTATTCTGGCTGATAAATGCTGGGCTCATCCCAACCCTTCAAGCAACAGTTCGCACCCATGTCCATCAGCTCCCATCAGGAGCATGCAGGAATCAGTGCCTGCAGGACACAGCAAAATCCACAGGAAGTTTTTAAAGCCAGTTCCCAAGGGTTTATTAATTACTGAAATCAAGATACTGCATCACTATCCCTGTGCAGAACAGTGCCCGGGCACCAACCCCAAAGCAGCACACCATGTGCTCATATTGCCATGAAATCTCTAGATGAGCTGCAAGAGGAGCAGGAACGAGCTTTCCACGTGAACCCACAGGCTCCCATCACCTACCCTCACTCCAGACTTTAATTCCAGCCTTGAGGATGAAAAGCAGTTTTCCTGTCTTTGGCTCAAATGCCTCTTGGTGCCTCTGCTCTGATCACAGAATCACAGACTGGTTTGTGTTAGAAGCAATCTTAAAGCTCATCTAGATCCAAGTCCCCACTGCGGGCAGGGACATTTGCCAGGAGGAGGCAGAGCCGATGCTCCTGTGGGAGTCAATTCCTGGCTGCTGGACACAGCTGGGCTGTGATGCCTGAAGGTCTCACCTGGCAGGTTTTGTGCTGACGACCAGCAGCCGCCAGCGGTCGAGCAGCAAGGCTGGGGAGGATCGATGGCTCCCTGCAGGGAAGCTGAGCAGCCAGGGAGAAGAGGAGCTGAGCCAGAGCCAAGCCAGAGTGTAACTCATCACCTGCAGGCCACCTGCAGCCAGGGAGCAGTGCAGCCACAGTGGGGCCTTCGGCACATCTCAGGGAGCAGAGGGAGCTTTGTGGTTCGCATCACAGGACTGTGCCACTGGCAGCCATGCTCCTCCTTGAGAGTACTCCACATAAAAATAGAAAAATAGCTGCTTCATCAGCTCCTCTGGACCATACCAAGGGGAAGAGCTTGCATCTGAAATCCAAATCAGCCTCCACCAAACAGGGATGGGTGCTGACACCACTCACGGCTGAAGCTTTCTGCTAGTCCAATTAAGCTCCAGGAAGGTTTTTAGCCTCTAACCTCACATTTCTCAGGCTATATGCTGGGACACCCACGGGTCACCAAATTCCAGCTAATGAGAAATTGTTCCTCTTTGCCACAAAACAAAGCAAAATGAGAGAGAAAACAGTCACCACTGAAAAAACAACATCCAATGCCAGCTGTCGTTATGCTTCCTTCCACCCAGCAGCACCTCAGACAGCACACAGACATGTAAAAATGAGATGCCAGGGGCTGGTGGGCACATAGATCAGGGAGTAGCAGGGCCAAGTTTATATTCAATCAACACTGGATTTTTAGCTGGCATCCCTAAAATAAGGCAAAGATACTGCTGGAGTTAGACCCATCATAAGCAAGCCCAGATCCCCTTAAATTTCATTTCTTGCTCTGCCAAAATTTCTTTTCATTCTTCAAATTAGCAGCCAGCTATGGCAGAGAAATCCTAATGGCATGAGGAAGAGTGGAATAGTAATAAACAAGGGAGTTTTAGCCCCAAGGATGCCATGCTCAAGTACTGGGGTTTGCTGGCCACCACAGACCCAAACTTGGCCACACATCATTTAAATCCAAATGCTCCCCTGGGGGCCAGAGGGACCATAGTGCTCTCAGCTCAAACAGGCAGCCCATGGAGGACAACACAAGTCCTGTTTAGAAAGACAAAAGAGAGTCATAAATCAGAGCCTGGAAGGTTTTTATGTCCAGCAAGGGGGGCATAAATAGAGGGCAGGAATGGGAAGCCAATGCTGCACCCCAGGCATCCCAGCTGGCCTGGGAAGGCAGCCGTGAGCTCAGCGATGATTAGCCCACAGCGGTCATTAAGCACCCCCATGCCAAGGGTCCTAGCTGCAGAGAGCTCTTCCAAGGCAAGAAAAGTCAACAAGGAGCCAGCACTGGGCTCAACAACCTGCTGGCTGCATGTTTCCATCTCCTCCACCTCCCCTCTTGCCTTGGAGAGAGGTGGGAAGGGATCAGGGAGCTCCACATCTCCTCTCCAGGGCTCTCCCTGCCCAATGGTTGGCTTTAAGGGAAGATAAAAGAGTCAGACCAAGAAATGCTGAGGGTTTGGGGTCACATCCATAAAAAGGATGTCCTTAACACAGGGGAAGCCACCACCCCACCCCAGTGCTCTCTCTGCCCTCTGTGCTGGCAGTCTCCACATTTCCAAGTTCTTTGGGAAGACGGTTCCACAGTGTTTCTTGGCATTTAATTCTTAATTAGTGATATAACTCTTTTTTATAGTCCAGCATCTTGGAGAGCTAAAACAAAAAAAATAACAACAAAAACATAAAGTGAAGGCAAGTAGGACAAGCAGGATACCAGAGTCCCCCCCAGGAATGCCACTTGCTCAGTGTCATGATCTAACGGAACCCTGTAAGAGACGATTCCTCATTACCAATGGGACAGTCTTCCAGAACCTGCTCTGGAAGTTCCAGAACCTCTGCAATGGTTGTCCAACAGCTTTTGATAGCTCTACTCCAGCCTGAAGCAGCCAAAATGCATTTCTGTCTGTAATAAACCCATATGACCTTTAATCACACTGTCTCTCCTGAAAACACACAGGCAGCATGTCCGTGCACATCCTCTACTCCCGCTCATACCTGAGGAAAAGGAACAACAGCTTTTTATTGATAATAATCACACAAGACGTTGTTTGGACAGAGGGAGAATGTTCCCATCGTGCCTAACAGCAGCTCTGGGATGGCCAGGATGTGCTAATGAGCTGCTGGTCTGCAGGTTGGGGGTAGAAAAGAAGGCACTGGCCGGGGAGAACCAGGGTTTTGTGCAGCTCTACAACACCCAGGAGCAGGCAGGAAAGTGTGTATGAAGGAAAGATGTGGATGGATGGATGGATGGATGGATGGATGGATGGATGGATGGATGGATGGATGGAATACTTGTGCAACCCCTGTGCTCAGAGTGGTGTTGGCAGCAAAAGTCCTCCTTGCTCACCCTTCCCATCATTTGGGATCTCTGCCAACATCTGACCTGATGCTGGCTTTTACCAAGCCAAAGCAGGTGCCTGTCTGAACACCACCCAGGTCTTCTCTACAGCAGAGACCAAGGCAAAGTCCCCTAAACATAAAAATAGCTCATGTGGGGACAACCAAAGAGCTTCCCAAGGGCCTCCAAGAGGCTGCTGGTAAAGGAGAGGGGCACAGCTGATAGAGCAGATCTCAGAGATGCTTCTTGGCCATGGAGACTGAAAACCAAACACTAGCATTTGAAGGGCAGTGTCTCAGAGAAGGAAGCTGATGGCTGCAGTGATGAAAGCCTAAAAAAGCTGCATGGGCACTAGGGGCTGGGAGAGGCTCAGTGGGATAAAATAGCTGAAACTTGGCAAAAAGCCTGGAAATCGCTCCTTTCACATGGAGGAACACCAAGGGACAGGAGGAAGAAGGGGACCTGAAGAACATTCCTGGATATGGTAACAGTAGCTAGGCAAATAAGTAACAAATAGGCATGGGAAAAGCCAAGGGGACACACCAAACTAAGTGGAGAAGTACAGACATCCCAGAGGAGCAAGTGAAGAGACAGCTGGCACGCAGCTGGAGTCACGCTGAGGACACTGCCTTGGGCAGTGCTATGCAGGCAGGGAGAGACGTGGGAGGCAGCTTGGCAGAGGGAAAAAGCCTTTCTCCATCACATCAGCAACTTCCCTTCCCACCCAGAGCAGAGCAAGTGCCCTCTCTGCCCTCTGTGCTGGCAGTCTCCACAGCTGCCATCCTCAGAGACTGCTGAGCCAGGGTCCTGTTCCTTTAGCTGAGCATCTCCCACCTCCTGGAGCAGGGTGCTGGCAGCAGTGACTTCTCTCTGAGGATACCTGCAGGAATGGGGCATTTGGCACCCCCAAAGGCTGCTTTCACTGCTTCTAGAAAAAGGCTCAGCAGCACAGACCCCATTCCCAGCATGTGGCTGCTCCCAGGGCAGTTTGGGAATGAGCACAGCAGAGCAGTGGAGACCTGGGTAAATTTAACCCCATGAAGTAGAAACCTGATGCACCCCATGACTGAGCACCAGACCTCAAAAACCAGAAAACCCACCCTTTATCACCAATCCTTGGCTTTTAAAGACTCAGGCCATTATCAGGAGGATTGGGCAGGAGTCCTGGTGTCCATAAGTAGCCGTGCTCCCCAGCACAAGGAACACAGCAAGACAGCAGTTTATCCAAGTTATTTTCTCTGCCTGAAGAATGGCATTAAAGGGGGCGAGGGGACTGGAGAGAAGCCTGCCCTGCCTCCTTGCCCTGCACAGACACTGACCTCATGCTCACCCAGTGGCAAGGAGCCATCCAGAGCCCCGCTGCAGATATTGAATTTGCCAAGAAGCTGAAGAGAGGCGCAAGGCACGGGCAGCAGCAGGCAGTGATTTATGGAGCTGACGTGCCTTCCCAGGTCACACATCCATAGGAGCCTCACCTCCTCCGTGGGCCAGCAGCCAGGCTGATTATCTGTCATATGCTACAGGATGCAGTGCCAACAGCTGAGCGCAGATCACCCAGCTTGTTTGCAAAAATAATAATAATAATAATAAATAAAACCCTGTGGATCCAGGTGACCAGCTTTTGCTCAAGCCCACGCTTGCTGGTGGTAGGTGATCATCACACCAGCCTGCAAGAAAGCATGTAATGCCTGGAGGCTGACCCTGGCCAGAGCTCCTGGAAAGCACAATGGCAGCAGGAGCAGTGCTCATGGGAGCAGCTCTGCAGCTGCCTGGCACCTGCCCGTGCTTCTCCCACCTTGACTCACCCCAAATTCAGCCCTAGGGTTTTTGTGGTGTTACAGGCATTGGGATAGAGCTCGCTGCTCCATCAATCCTGACACTGGTGCAGAGCTAAAAAAGCAGGAAAACAGCCTGTGCAAAGAGGGTACTCACAGGGCTGCAGGGCTGCGTGCACAAGCCACGTGCCTTTTACAATTAGCCCCTGCTGACAAATGCAGTTTTTTCCAAAAAAATCAATTTTAAGAAATAAATTTTTCAGAAATTTAGATTTAATATGGTATTTCCCCCAAATCCCTTTTCCTCTGGCAGACCTCAGGGATAAGCTAAGAACCACCTGCACTCAAGTCACCGAGCTGAATCACAGCAGCCTGAAGGACACGAGCTTCTGGAGCTGCCGGCTGCCAACACTGCATTAACCTTTTTTCCCCTTCCTTCTGTTTTACTGAGTAATCCCCAGATGCAGCCACTCGGCAGCAAGATGCCATTCAATATTCCTTGGGGAGTCTCAGAGCCTTTCCTCCTTCTGGAATCAACAGTGGAAAAAGGTCTGTCGTTCTTGTATGACAGTCCTGTAATGAGAATCCCACAAATTCTAAACTGTATTTCATCAGGAGTTTTAAGGGAGAAACCAAATTTCACAGAAGAGGAACTCAAGACATGGATTGAGACTTTGAGAAACCAGTTTTTTGTTCTCTTGGATTCTGCCAAATGCCTTGGAGGATGTCAACTTTTGAAGGAAAGGATATTCAAAGATCCTCCAAAAGAAGATGTACAACACCTGAAACTCGTAACCTAATCACCAATGAAAATACAGCCCAAAACAGTGACCCAACCTTGTGCTTGCACAGGAATAAACAAACCCAAAAGAGCCCAAACAGTCATGTCTGAGAGCAAAACAGCAAAGATGTGAGAGTTTGGGTGCAGACAGGTGAGCATGACCACAAAAAAGCTGCATGTCAAGCTCATGTAGACAAAAAACAGGGCCAACACTCTGTCCCACAGGACAGGTGGCTCCTCAGACAGGTGGGACTTCATCCACATGCAATCTAAGGAACATATTCTCATCTGTGACTTCAAAGCACCTGACACACCTGGAATCCCCCATTAGGTAATCCAGAACCTGAATGTTTTTACACCTCAGATATATCATGGAAGGCCACATACATGCATGAGCCATCCATTGCTCCACAGCCATGGTGAGAAGCCTGCAGCGCCAGACAAAACTGGAAACAGGAAGGGCCAGAGGTGATAATCCGGGAACAAAAATGAAACTTTGGGGTTGTGAGCCAGGCTCCGTCCCAGCCGAGCTTGCGTGCTAGAATTTTAAGAAGGGGGTTGTTTGCTGACAGCTTAAAGGATTTGTGGGAAGGATTAACCATGGCTTTGCTGATGAGGGAACCAGTAGCAAACTTGGAGCAATCCCACGGGCATGGGGAGAAGCTGGAAGAGGACAGGGAAAGGACAGATGAGCCTACAACAGCAAAAACAACAGGGACAGTTTGTTTTGCACAGTGAACTCGACCAGGAGTGTCTCTTCCCAGCATTAACAACCTTGGTTTGGTGCCCACCAAACACAGGACAGCCAGCTCTGGAGTCCCACCTTCACAGTGCTGGGTCATTGGTGTAACTGGAGGTGCCCAGAAGCCATACAAGTGAGAGCATCGCAGACCTCAGCCAGGAGGAAAGGCACCAAAAAAGAACAGAGTGCAGAAGGCCTGGAGGGGAAGGATGCGGTGGTGGGAATCCTGCTCTGGAGGTGGGAGAGGAGGGAAATCCTGCTGTGAGCAGCAGGCAGCAAGGAGCCACAGATCCACAGCACTGGAAAGCTTTGTGCTCTTGCTTAAGAACTCTGTGAAGTGTCTACAGCTGAACTGGGCTTATATCCAGGTGAATAACACAGATAAAAAGCAGGAGGCTACAGATCTGCTGCTGACTGCCAGAGGAACACGAACATGGAGAGGTTTGCTCCAGAAAGCACAGGATGCTGGTTACCAGGAATACACAAAGACAGATCAATGGACTTGTCTGGCAAGCTGGAGCCCAGCAACAGGGACATGTTCCAGCTGTGAACAGCTAATCCACCCTCTCAACCCAGTGCAGCTGCTCAGCAAACAAGCACGGTCCCCTTAAGAGAAAGCACAATCAGCCCAGATTTAGCTGGAAGAGGGTGGGGATATCGCTGAGCTCCAAGCCATGGTCTGAACCTTATCTGCTGCTTTAATACCTATCAGTGTTGATACAGATTAAAGGATTAGTCAGGATTACTGAAGGCAACCCCCCTTCGCCCCAGGCAGTGAGGATGGGCATGGGTGCAGTGCAATTCCACTCTTCCCCTGTGACCACAGCCCTTGGCTGCACCCTTGAAGAGAAGGAGGCTGAGAAACGTCTGATGAGAGGCTCTCCAAGAGTGATGGCAGCATGAAACAGACACAAGGGAGTGAGACTGGGCTCCCTGGGAAGAAAACAAAGACGCACCTGCCAGAATCCAAGTGGGAGTCCGGTTTGTTGTCCCTACAGTTGCCTACCAACAGAGCAAGCCTTCATAGACCAGCACCACCACCAGAAGAAACCATCCCACCACAATCCACCCATGGCTGTTTATTCCTGCTGCGGTCTAAAGCCCTCTTTTCCTAACAACAGGCGTGGACTGTCAGGAAACTGCCTGGTTAAAACCTGCTTTCGATGTCACTCAGCACAGCTTTTAATTGGATCATGTCCCTGACCCAATTCCCCACATGGTTGCACAAACCCTTGAGCGTCGATGTGGGAAGGGGTGGCCATGAGCAGGCAGAACACCTCCTGGGGGAGCAGCAAAGCTCCAATAACTGCACAAGGAGGCAGGAAGGCTCCTGTGCCCACGTTTAGGCTGAACACGAACCTGTGAGGAAGCTCTCTGCTGAGATCTCCCATCTTCCAAGAAATCATCACCAAATACCAGCTGTATCTAGGGAGCTTGCTCCTAAAACCTGGCTGGACTGAAAGTGGTTCAGGACAATGGCAAGATGATGAGGTGAGTTTAAAAGACCCCTCCAACCCAAACCAGCCTGTGAATCTGTGAAACACTAATGGAACCACACCTGGCTCCTCCAGCTTTCTTGCTTCTCGCACCAGGACAACAGCAGGGAATGGCAGAGGCACTGAAGCTGAAGCACTGAAAAAGAAGACAGGCAATGCTGGGGCAAAGACCTGCAGAGAAGGACATCACTGATCTGAAATGATCGCCTGCCAGAGCCAAACTCAGCTTACAGAACCACAAAGAAGTTTGGGTTGGAGGGGACCTTAAAGCTCATCCAGTTCCACACCCCTGCCATGGGCAGAGACACCTTCCACCTTCTCCAGGCAGTGCACTCACATCTATATGTCAACATCCCACATCCTGCAGTGATTCAGGGACGAAACTCTGGATCAAGCCTCAAGCCCAAGGCAGTACCCCTCTCCATCCCCACTCCCCTCAAACCATCTCCTCTGCAGGGTGAAGCCCAGGTAGCTGCTAGAGCCATTAGTTTCTTCCCACTAAAACACTACCAGGCTACACATGGCTCAAGAAGGAACATGGAGACCTGGCCACAAAAAATACGCCCAGATGAAAGATTCCTTTCCCCTGTGCAGAGAAGATCTGAGTAAGAGAGAAGACCAAAACTTTCACCAAATTGGTCACATTTCACTCAAAAGCACACACAGTACAATCACCTCACCGTAAGAAACCAGCTGAAGACCTGCAGTGTCGGTCATTCAAACGGTACTAAAAAAGTCTAACTAGGCTGAGATGTTAATTTTGTCCCATAAAAGCAAGCAGAGCTCCACAAAAGCAAGCTGCACTGGGCATTCAGGGGCCAACAGCAGTAAATCTGACACTGGAAGAGCGTGCCAGCCCAGTGCCAGGACAGGGTGATTAAACCCTTACAAATTCTTGGCCCAGATGGAAGAGTGACTACTTTCAGCCTCATTGGGTCACAAGCCAGCTGGAACCCTTGAGTGAGTCTCCAGAGCCAGGGCCCCCATCCTGCACCATGACTCCAGGCAGGAGCCAGAACGGCTCCCAGCCAGCACTGATGTGTTCAGCCATCCTGGGAATTTCAGGAGCTCTGCAAGCAGAGACACCAAGGTGGTTTTTGATGATGCTTTCTGATGGTGCTTTCCAGAGTTCCTGTTTCTAGAGCCAAGAGAAATCCCTGAGTAGGAACACTCTGTCCCACCAACACTATCTCCTCCAAGTTAACATCATAATTGTTTATGGAGTCAAGCCTACCAGGAGTTGGACATGATGATCCTTGTGGGTTACTTCCCACTCAGAACATTCAATGGGTTATGACTTCAATCATGTGCTCACAGGCCATGGTGTGATTCCCAGGTGGGATACACAAGCCACTAGCCAAGAGGCTCAGAGAATGAGCATGCTATTAACAGCACCTTGTTGATTGTGAATTAACTGAACTGAGCCAGAGCAGCCAATCTCAGGTCCTTTGGGAGAGGCATGGGGCAACATAAGGCCCGTAGACGTGTGTAAAGCTTCCTCCAGCAGCTCTAACTCTGCCCTTTAGGAAGCAGATGGCATCCAAACCATATTTTGCTTCAGGGCCACGCAAGTTTGGAGAACACATGCCGTGTATACCTACATATCTCATCAAGGAAGAAGTTCAGCTCCCTGTCACTGCACAAGTTGTCAAACAAAGTCACAGCATAAGGACATGCGATTTTTAGCAAAAACACTGCCAGAAGGAGAATGACAAAGGGGGCAGCATTAAGGCTGCTGTGCTCTGCTGAGCTCGGCACCTCGGCAGGTGCTGAGAGCCAAACTACTCCAATGCGGCACCAACCTACTTTCAGATGGATCTTCGTACAAAACCTCACGGATAATCTGCATCACACTGCCACCATCATATCCTCAACACCTAAAGTTACATCAGTTATCACCCTCATTACATCAGCTCGTCACAGGAGATGACAACCCATCCATGAGCAATCCATTGTGGGGTGTGAGGAAGATGGATGCGTGCATCACCAGTGTTCCCATCAATCCAACCACACTGCATGCAGATCTTTCTTCTCAGGGATTCAGTCATTCAGCCACAAACTCCCAAAACTTCCCTGACTGCTGTTAGATCACCTCAGGCAGCACATGACAAATTCAAACACTCTTGTGGAAAACTTATAGTCCTCCAACCCCCCAGCAGGAACAACGACCTGGAGCACTTGGGGCTTCCTAGGATGGTTCTTCATGCTCACCCGCAAACTGTTTTACAAGACAAAGTCCTGAGAGCAGTACTTAGTCTCAAGCAAAGATTATTTTTGGCAGCTTTATCAGAACAGTTCTCACTCCCTTAATCTCTCCTTGGATGAAAGCACATTTAGGAGAACAGTCCAGATGCTGGAATATCAATAAAACAAAAAGCAGTGGTACAATGCAGTCTTGAAAAGCCCTTTACAAATAAACACAACTTAGGGGGGGTTTCTGCTCAGCAATTTCTAGTTTCTGCCAGGCCCACACTCATAAACCAGAACTACATGCTCCCCTCCCCAGGAATTGGAAAACAAAAGCTGGTTTGGGTTACCCAGCTGCAGTACGCACATGCAAGAACTGCTCTTGCAACTCTCCTGCCCCTAAATGGTCAAGCTACTCCTACCACTCCATGGATTTTTAATCAAATATTCCAAAATAACAATTTACAAAAGGAGTCACAGCTGAGACAAGAAACTTGGGCTAGGAAGATGTTATGGGAAACTCGCCATCAGCTCTAAGTGAGGATCAGGAGATCTCCCATCACAGCAACAGGTTTGTCCACTCCTCACACGTCTTAGTTTGAAACCAGACATCCACAAGGGCTTTGAACCTCATAGCAGATGTCTCACTCCCAACAGCACTCACCAGCAACAGCTCAGCACCACTGAATCACAGACCAGTTTGGGCTGGAAAGGATCTTCAAACTCATCTCTTTCCAATCCCCTGCCATGGGCAGGGACACCTCCCACTAGCCCAGGTTGCTCCAACCCCCTTTCAACCTGGTCTGGAACACATCCAAGGACGATGCAGCCACATCTTCTCCAGGAAGACTGTGCCAGGGCCACACCATCCTCACTGCCAAGAATTCCTTCCCAATATCTCATTTAATCCTGCCCTCTGGCAGTGGGAAGCCATTTCCCTTTGCACTTGCCCTCCAGGCCCTTGTCCAAAGTCCCTCTCCAGCTCTCCTGGAGCCCCTTTAGGCACTGGAAGGGGCTATTGAGGTCTCCCTGGAGCCTTCTCTTGTCCAGGTGAACACACTGAGTCCTCCCAGCCTGGTTCCAGAGCAGAGGAGCTCCAGCTCTCAGAGCACTTCATGGCATTCTCTGGACTCAATCCAGCAGCTTCTGATGTTGGACCTCCAGACTGGAGGCAGCTCTGCAGGTGGGGTATCACCTGAGCAGGGCAGAGTCCCCTCCCTCCACTTCCCTGATCCACTCCTCTGGATGCAGCCCAGGTTGGCTTTCTGGGCTACAAGCAGACACTGCCAGCTTACATCCAATCTGCCACCCACCAGTATCCCCAGGCCCTTCCCCCAGGGCTGTGCTCAATCTATTCTCCACTCAGCATGTTTTTGTGCTAGGGATGGCACCAGCCCAGGGGCAGGACCTTGTACTTGGCCTTTGCTGAACTTCACAAGCTTCACACAGACCCACCGCTCCAGCCTGCCAACATCAACCTCTTGAAGAAATCCAACCATACCACAAGACTCTCTCGAACTCCAAGGCCATTATTAGCAGAAATTACACCAACTCCTCCTCCTCTTGAACCATGCTGGCCATCTCCAGCAGGTCTGGGATGACTTTCATCATCTACTCCCAGAAGACTCAGCCTCATTTCCAGCTGACAAGTCTCCAGCATATTGAAGAAGGTTTATTTTCCTCCTCCCCTCCCAGCCAGGGAGGGCAGGAATGCTAATGGCATCCCATTAAACGAGCCAGAAGAAACCCAACCCACCTGAGCCAAGGCCCTATCTTTGCCCTTCCCATTCACTGGCAATCTCAGCGTGAAGTGCAGTTGTCAGAAGATTTCTTGGGTTTCCTTAAGTTCTTCTGCCAAGTTCTGATTAAAATCCTCCTAAGTGGTTTTCTCTTTATTCCATTTCCTAGAACTGAGAAGCAAAGCAGACCTGAGAGCAGCTCTGAGTGCTGGAGCTAACAGCTCCCAACACAGCCAAGCCATCTGAGTCTCCCACACTGGCTCATTAGGATCAAAAGGAAATTGAAAGCAGCACTCCTTCCATCTCCTGTATCAGACCATCGGCTCCCAGAGGAGACTGGGTTTTAATGGCCTCACTCACTGGCAGGAGGCTGGGATTGCTCAGCTGACAGGAGCTGCCGAGCCACCTCGCTGGGTGCTGTTTCAGCATAGTGTTTGAAACAGGTCAACCAGGAAGGAACATTCCCAAAGGCTTTTGGGCAACACACAACAGTGAAGCAGTGGTAAGGAGTAAAGCACTGCACTGTAACACATCTCCATGCCCAAAACCATCCAATTTACTCCAGTCTCTCAGCCCTACTTGACATGCTCTGGTTCATGATGGTGACTTCAAAAGAGAAGGCAAGCTCTCATCACAGGCTCCTTGTGCTACCAGCTTGAGATCTGCACCAAACTGGATCCCCTCTTTGCCCAGAAAAATCTGTCTGCTTTGGTGGCCTGGAGGATGAAACCATTGGTTTCCTGCCCAGAAACAGGCACCTGCAAGTCTAGTCACTCGTTCCTGTGGCCAAAGGGTCGAGGCAATCAGGTCACCACGAAGATGGCTCCTGTCCTCCCAGACAAGAGAGGCTGAGGAAAGCCCCTTCCCTGTTGGAAGGCAGACACATTTGGTCCTCGGGCTCAAACACACTGAGAGCACTGTACAGGGGTGGTGCAAGGGAACCCCAAAACAGACTCTGTTCATACAAGAAAAACCAGAACCAGATGTGTTGCTGCCCTCTCTGCTGTGTCTTCCTCCTTTGCAGGGCCCCACACAGGGAGCTGCTCCTACCAGAGCCAAGCATTACTGATGAGTACACAGCCTGAAAATCCCAACACTTCCAATTTTTAATGCCACGAACCTCCTCATGGTCCCTGGGGGAACAGGAAGACACTGAGAGACCATGTGGACAGGACACACACTGGTCCAAGCTACTGTTGAGGGATCTACCACAGGGAACACCAACAGCTCCTCCAACAGGTCCGGAGGAAGCAGCAGGGGGGGAGCACAGTCTGTGAGCCCCTCTAAAGCAGGGCCTTTTCCTGGGACCTGGCTCTTCCACAAGCCAGGCAGTGATCTGGCAAAGCCATGGCATATTTGGTCATGTTTGGGCATGGTTTCACCTTGGCTTTTTGTATGCAAGATCCAGACCTAGCCTGAGAGCTAAACCACCTGCTCTCCCCAACACCAAGAGGCTTTGACTCTTCCCCCAGGTGGGGCAGCCCTGCCCATGCCATAGGGGTTTGACCAAAAGGCTGGTTTCCCTCAAAGGAAACCATTCCCCCATTCACCACTCAGCCCATCCAGCTCCCTCACCCCACCCACAAAGGAAAGCATTAATAGCCAGTCTGTGAGACCATAAAACACTAATGCCCAAAGAGTTCCTGCACCTTGAAATGTTAATGCTGAGCAAAGAAAGAAACCTTCCTGTCAGCAAACCAGGTCCATGATACATAGACACAGTCACCTTCCTCCCCTCCAAGCCACAGAACAGCAAACAGCCCTGGAAACCCTGAAACCTTGCTCTGTTTACAAAGCACCCATAGATCTGCTGGTCCCACCAGGGCAGGAGAGGCTTTGCCAGCACAGGACAGCTGTGCTTGATGACTCTGTCACCACCTCCAAGTGCTGCCTGGAGCCCAGCCATCCTCCCCTTTCAGCCCTGGAAAGCAATTTCCTCTGTCCTCTGAGCACATAGAGCCCAAACCCAGGGCTCTTCTGTTCCTCCAAGCCTCTCTTAGCCCCACAATCCCCAGAACCTAGCTCCAGCTTTCACAGATTCATAGACTCTAAAGAAGACCTCCAGTGACTGGACCTCTAGTCCAAGTCATTAACCCATGCTCACCATGTTCACCACCAAACCCCAAGTGCCACGTCCATGCACTTTTTGAACACTTCCAGGCATGGTGATTCCACCACTTCCTTGAGCAGCCTGTTCCAGTGCCTCACCACCCTTTCACTGAACCCTTTCTTTGTTCCCTTCTCCTTGCAAAGGGGCGTCCATTCTTTACACCACAGTGGGTCAGAGGGACACAGAACTGCACACCGGGGGCTTGGTCAGGATCCCAGGCTGGCAGGGCAGCACCAGCTGGAAATACTTGCTTGGAGCTGGTGTAGTCACAGTAGCCATGGCTCTGTGCACCATGTCTGGTGTGGGACCACATGGACATCGCAGCCTTCCCTCTGCACCACAACAATGATGGAGTGCAGTGATTTTTGGGATGGCCTTCCCTTTCAGACAACAGACCCCAAGACTCCACTGCCACCATCCACACACAACCCATCAGGTGGCTGCAGCTCTCCCTCCTCTGGTCCAGCTTGAACACAGGATCAAGACCCAGCTCCAGGGTCCTTTTCCTGAGGGTTGATCCTAGGGTGGTGACCACCAGCCACATGGCATGCAGCTGACTCCAGAACATGCCACAGCTGTCTGTTAAACAAATGAGAGGGCCATTCCCAGCACAGGAGACAGTGCACCTGCACCCCAAAGAGTGGAGAGAGGGGTGGGAGGGTGAGCAGGGGAGTCTGGGAACAGCGTTTGTTTGCATTGTACCTGGGGAAATATCACAACACTGCACTTCTGTGGCTAACTGGGGGAGCGAGCGAGCTTCCCGGAAGGAAATTACTTTCTGTCTTGGGAAAAAAACCAAAACCACGACCTGTGGTACGACAACCACAGGATTTGTAGCTGCAATGGTGCCTTCTCTACCCAGAGCACCTTCATGCTCCCCTCAGCAAACCCCATGCTCAAGCCTAACAGGAGCAGCCAATCCATGCAGAGGACAGGGAAAACTGAGACACACAGGCTCCAGCATTTGCATTAAGGGAGGGCAGCCCAGGGGGTTCTCTTACTCCCTCAGCACCAGACAAAATCCACTTTTGAGCTTTATCACATCCCATTCCCCCACCAAAATATGATGACCTCCAATCCACATCCCAACCAGAATTCCATCTCAGTTCTGCAGAGCAGGCACACTCTCTGCACTATTCATCACAACACACTCCAAGACATCCCAAGTGAACGAGGAGGGCCAGACAGTATTTTGAAGTAAATCTAGATACCAAGTTTTAAAGCCACTTCAGTGTCAAGGACAGGGGAAAAGTCAGCAGATGTGAGTACATGCCATCACCACACAGTACAAAAGCTCCATGGTAGCATCTTCCTGCAAAGGGATTTATCCTGCCCACAGAACACTGGGATGGAGCTGGCACCATTCAGCCGGCAAGGCTGGGGGCACAGGAGGAGGAGGGATGGGGAGCACAGGCACCATGTGCTTTCCTGGGTTGAGCAGAGCTCACCAAAGCTACTGTGAGCCCTGTGAGAGGCCAGTGAGCCCCTAAAACCTTTACATCACAGCATGGCCCCAGCAAAGTCCCCATGTCCAGCCCCAGGTGCCACTACCACTGCTATGCCACCATCTCCAGCCCCAGTGCCATCACCACTGCCCATGCCCCATCCATTCCAGCTCACCCATCCATGCCAGCCCACAACCTGAGCTCACCCCAGAAAACCCTGAGCACATTTATTTACATCAGATCAGTTCCCTGAGCTGCTCTGTGGGCAGGAATGAGTAACAGGGACAGGAATATCTCAAGCAGATGTTGTCACCGAATACAACATATCGTCAGGCTGCTGGTGGCTTTAAATCATTCCGGAGCCCAGCAGTTGCTTCCCAGCCCTGGGCTGCTCTCCCAGCTGCTGCTCAACAGCTCTGAGCCCTGGGGTGGCTCCTCTTGCACCCAATGAGCACTCAAGCTCCAGGCACTGATCACCACGAGGCAGGAATGTAACAA
Source organism: Onychostruthus taczanowskii (assembly GCF_017590055.1). Lineage (NCBI taxonomy): Eukaryota > Metazoa > Chordata > Aves > Passeriformes > Passeridae > Onychostruthus > Onychostruthus taczanowskii. The sequence continues at coordinate 1,567,484 of NW_024503679.1, read as the reverse complement.
AACCACCCCAGAAAGTCCACAGCAAAAATCACCGCTGCCTTTTCTCCTGCCCAGCTTCAGCTCTGGGGATTTAAGTGCCCTCTTGCCCAACACATCTCTAGGGCTGCCTGCACACAAGGATTCACAGGGAAGATGGATTTCACAGCTGCAGCCCAAAGCATCCTCAAGAGCAGCAGCAGAGCAATGCAGCACTGTGAAAGCAGTGGCATGGAAGATGTCGTGCCTGCAGCAAACAGGGAAAAGGCAGCGAATCCCCAACCAAGCAGCCTCTAAAAGCATAGGAGGGGAAATGCAGGCAGCCTGTGCTCTGCTGCCCTTTCCTGTGGCCTCCCTGGCTGCCGGGTGGAGAAGCAGCTTTGCTCATTAGCGGGTTATTCCTGGCACACTCCCCCTGCATCAGCTCCCCGGCAGGGCTGTGGGAGCAGCTCGATGGGTTTTGAAGCCTTCGGGGTTGCACAGCACTCCAGAGGCGCAAATCTTCCTTTAAAGAAATCTCCCTCGGCAGATAAATGGTGCTGGGTAACTGGGGTCATTAGGCTAATGAGCAGCTACCGCCAGCCTGGAAGCAAAGCAAAAAAACACCACAGAGTCTACCAGAGCCTGTTAGCCTCAAAATCTGACCCATCTCCAGCAGCTGCTGTCACTCTCAAGGGAGGAATCAGGTCCATGAGTCAGCAGGATCAATCACCCGCCGGCCTTCCCATCAAAATCTCTCATCAAAGCACTGGGGGAGCAGATTTGCAGGTCACTTGCACCAAGGAAGCTGAGAAGGGGCTGTTCCACCTCTGTCCCCCCTCCATCAGCCCCTCCGTTACCACGGTGTCATTCCACTCCTACGCTTCAGGAGCGGGGAGGTTTTTTCTCTTCTTTCCTAGTGCTGCTCCATTTCCTACCACCACGTCCTTGTCAGGGAGCCACATGTCCTGCTGTCCATTCTGGTGGAGATTGAGCCATGTTTCGGCATGACAGCCAATTCACTGCGATACAGCAATGCTGATGGGTTGGGCATCAAAGCTAACTCAGCCTTTTAGTCCTTCCTAACACGGCCATCTGGGAAAGCAACCAGGGAGAGATGCAATTTTCCCTTTGCAAAGCCTTCAGAGGTGGGATCAGCTGGAACTCCCAGCCTGCTACATCCAGTGGTTATAAAAGAAAGCCCACATATAAATAACCTCTCAGCAGGAGCCAAAACTCCAGCAGTAACCCCATGGTTTGAAGTGAACGAGGCCAATTTCCTCCTTTGTAGCTCTTGACACATGTTGGCTGCGTGCCCCCTTCTTGCCTTGTTCCTAGAGCAGAAGGCTCTGGGCGGCGGAGCGGGGGACAATAAGGAAACGAGTGGTGTCATTCCCAAGGACTCCCAACACAGCTCTGTCAGCAGCTCTGGAGGCAGCCAATTCCAGCACGGCTGGAGAAAAAGAACCACGGCGAGAGGATCAGGCAAGAGCCGGTAGCTGCCTGCACGCCCCTGCCACCTCCCTGAGCTGCCCATGTCACACTGGCTGCCATGGCCTGGAAAGAAACGAGCCCTGCAGAGCAAGGGCTGGGAAACAACTTCTCCCCAGGGTTTTGGGCATGAACAGGTCCCTACCCAAGCACTGGGCTTCCCAGATGCCCTAAAAATCCCTGGAGAAAACAAAGAACAGGGTGAACACCAGCTCCAAATCCAGCTTTGGAGAGGCTGAAAAAGCAACAACTGTTTTCACCAGAACAGCTCCACTGGGAGTTTCTCCATCCAAACTCTGGCCCCAAGACAAGGAACCTCACACGAGCCAAAATCCCAAGCACGTCTTCAAAGCAGAAGGCTGGGACCACCCCAACATCTCATCCTGGTTCTCCCCCACATCAAGAAAGGTTCCTAAGAGTGTCTGTGGCCATCTCCTGTTGGGCTTGGACCCAGTAGAGGGACTGGGAGATCTCACCTCTTTGAGCTGGAGTCACACAGGAATCCCTCACCCCAATCCTTGCCGTCGCATGCACAACCAAGTTTCATCCCTTTCCCCAACAATGGAAAAATGGCTAAGAAAAGGCAACCATGCTTTCACTCCAGGTAAAGGATTAATGGTGCAGGACACCTGGCACCTGGGGGTCCCACTGAGGCTGTAGGACCAGCACTGGAGGCACCATACAGGTCTGCATCTCTGGATTAGGGCAAGAAGGTCCACAAAGGTGACACCAAAGCCACCCTACAAACTGCTGGATAAGCCAGCAGCAGCAGGGACAGTGCACAGACGTATTTTTTTTTGGGTGTATTTCTTTTTTGGCAGCTGCCACTAGTGTGGTGTCACCATCTCACTGTCTCCATTGTCACCTGACCCCAAGCACTCCCTCTGTTGCCACACTGTTCTCCCACAGAACCGCAAGGGCATTTTCACATCAGTTTTGGTGTGAACACACTGCAGTGTCCCCCATCTTAAAACAGCCCCTCTCTATCAGGTCACCCACAGCAGGGATGTCGGCTCTGAGCACGCACAGGGCATCACTACACTGGGTCTAGGGAAAAATTCGGGAGAAAAAAATACACCGGTGGCTTCCACCCCCTCTCCCGCAGAGGGACACGGATGAATCCACCCTCCTGGCTGCCCAAAACCGCAGCACACGTGACCCAGAGAGGCTTTTCAGAAGAGCTGAGTCTCCAGTGGCTTCTGTTTGCCTTTCCCTTGTCTGCAGCAGCATCACATCTGGATACTCGTCAGAAGAGAAGGAAAAAAAAAAACCCCTCCCTCCTCCTGCTGAACAACCTCTCAATCAAAACAAAGCCGGAGCGGCAGCCAAGAGCTGGGAGGCTCTTTTGTTTAATGCTCAACATCCCCCGGCTGGGCCAGCACGCCCCAGAGTGCCGGGAGCGGGTGCAGGGGCCCGGTGTGGGCAGTGCGGTGGGTGCAGGGCTGCTGAGCAAGGGGCCAGCTCAGCCACCGGCCCCAAGGCCAGCTCGGCCACGCCACGGCAGCTGGTGGGGCAAAATCAGCGCCGCTCCTCCGTGCACGGCCATTTTGCTGAGCTCTGCCGCTCACAGAGAGCTGCCATTCCCTCCCAGCACCAGTGTCCCCACAAAGCAAAGCAAACTAAACCCCAACTCAGCTCCAGCCATCCCCAGTGACCCAGGGACTGACCCAGCCACTGGTCGCCATGCTTGTGAGTCCGCCAGCACAAGCTCTTTTCTCTCCCGCTGCAAGTATTTTAAGCTCCCACTGTTGCCCCTCCAAATATTTTTTTGGGGCTCCAAGGACCCGCCCATGCACTGACCACAGCCAATGCTCTCAAGGGGCTCAGCCCATCCCAGAGACCCTGGAAAGTCCCAGCAGGGTTATCACCAGTGTGTTTCATCGAGATCAGCCCCATCCCTGGAGAAGTTATAGCCTGTGCCCCAACACGCTGATGGCATCAGGTTTGAGCAGAGCACGCAACAAGCCAGGACACAGCCAAGATCCACACCAAGAAAAAGGATATTTGGGATATTCAGCTCAGGAGGCTTCACCCCAGAAAGCAGCAACCATATCCATGGGGTCACACTGGCAAAACACATCCAATGGAGCCCAAGGGCCATGTCCACAGGCTCCATCACTGCTGTGTCAGACATGGGAGCAAGGGTGAACTCGCCTATGGACACAGCCATGGAGCGCTGACTGATGTGGAAAAGTGTCTGGCAAAACCCAAAGCCCCTTTGGCTGCCAAACCCTACAGCAAGATATTGGAAGAACACAAAAGCAGAAGTAGAGGCAAGTGGGGTGAGCTGGTTGGGGCAAGAGCTGGCTGCGGCATTGAAGCACCTCATCAAGGAAATATAATCCCTGCCAAGGTGCTCATTATTCCAGCCATGGAGATACAGCAGAGCCTCCTGGCTGGCAGCTACTGGCTCACTACACATCTCTTTTGTCTGACCTCCAGGGAGGTCACCCACCCCAGGCTTCAGCAGTGGAGGGACAGACAGTCTCCCTTTCTTCATCCGCAGATGGAGACCAGCTTCCCTGCCCGAAGCGGAAGTGGGAGCAGTACAGGGTTAAACAAAGGACAAGCTGACGGAGACCAAAGGTTGGGCTGAGTCACGCTGTGGCTGTTCCTGTTTCAGTCTGAGCAAGTTTCTCGCTTGCCAAGCAGGGTTTGTCCCCAGGCCAGAATGAACCTGCCACCTTAATCCTCTCGATGCACTGCCTGGAGGAGCTGCCGTCCCTCCCACAGCCAGCACATACCTCTGCTCTTGGCTTGTCCTTTGGACTCCATATACAGTTTTTGGGACACTGCTACAGCTTTCAGGAGACAGGAGGAGCCCAAGGCCACATCTCCCATTGCATCCCATTGGTCCTCCACCCTGCCCCAGGCAACCACCCAGCCTCAGTCTCTTCCTCAAGACACAAAACTGCTTTCCCACCCCTTACCATGCAGACACCTTTCTTCTCCTCGCCCACGGCTTTCCCAACCCAAAGGAAGCGATCCAGCTGCCCCCAGGAGGCTGATGAAGCACAGACAATGCTTCCTCCTAAGTGACACATGTTCCTGCAGATCCAGACATCAAATCCCTTCTCAAAACAGGGATCAGCCCTTCAGCCTGAGCTTTTAGCAAGGGGCTTAGGATTGAAACTGGACAAGTAAAATGGCAGAACCATCCTCACCAGGTGTTGGCATGGAGAAGATAGAATCATTTGCATTAGAAGCGACCTTAATGCCCATCTTTTTCCACCTCCTGCCATGGGCAGGGACACCTCCCACTAGACCAGGCTGGTTCAAGCCCTGTCCAACCTGGCCTGGAACACTTCCAGGGAGGGGGTAGCCACAGCTTCTCAAGAGAAACCTGTGTCACGGCCCTCACAGGAAAGTGTTTCTTCCCAATATCCCATCTAGCCCTGTCTTCTGCAAGTGGGAAGCCACTGTCCCCGCGCCCAAAGTCCCTCTCCAGCTCTCCTGGAGACCATATCGGCACTGGCTGGGGCTCTGAGCTCTCCCTGGAGCCTTCTCTTCTCCAGGTGAACACCCTCAGCTCTCCCAGCCTGGCTCCAGAGCAGAGGGGCTCCAGCCCTCAGAGCATCTCCGTGGCCTCCTCTGGACTCACTCCAGCATTTCCACATCCTTCTTATGTTGGGATCCCACGGCTGGAGGCAGCTATGCAGATGCAGTCTCACCTGAGTGGGGCTGAGGGGCAAAATCTCCACTTCCCCTGCTGCCCACACAGGTGGACAAGTCCAGGACACAGGACACAGAGCAGTTTCCAGGTGCCAGCACACATGACCGGGGTGTGTGGAGCTTCTCATCCACCAACACCACACATCACACTGGTATCTCCAACTGCAAAGAGTTTCTGCAGCTGTATCAGTGAAAGAAATAAATCTGTAATTGTAAGAACACAGCAAAGCCATGCAGGGTATGACCCAAGGTCCAGCCAGCTCCAGTGTTGGCTGTCACAGCAGCCAGCACAGATGGCTATGAGGGAACATAACAGCCAAGCAGGTTGAGGTATTTCCCAAATCAATTCCCAAGCTTCTGTCCTCCTCATGTTTTTCCCAAGCCAAAACACATTGCCCTGTACACCCCCCTGATGAGTTTCTCCTCCACAAACACACTCAGGCGCCCCAAATCACAGGTGGACTTTCAGCATCCACAGCTTTTAGCAGCAGCATTCCAGTCCATCATGCAAAAGAGCATCTGCTGCTCTTCCTGGTTTCATCCACTTTCGTTCCACCGCCAGAACAGACAAAGGAATAAGATGTCTCCACACCACTCCTGAATTTTACAGGCTTCAACCACCTGCCCCAGGACACCACTGTGCCCTCCCCACCCATCCCAGTGCCCACACTGTGATCCCTATGCCAAAGCAGAAATCCTCCCAGGGAACTTCTGGCTGCAAACATGGTGACAATGCTTTTCATACTCCCCAGCCACTGTCCCAACACCCTGGCACATGTTGATGGCAATAGGGCCAAGCCAACCCGAACACACACTTGTGATGCTCACCCTGTGCGTGACATACACGTGGCTTCACAGGCACACACCAGCAACACCCCGTGTGCAGCTGGCATGGAGGAAAGCATAGACCTCCACACGCCTAAAATATTCCCCACTTGAATCAGAAATCACACCAGCCACTGTGACTGCTCAGAAACTAGCAGAGAGTCCTTGAAAAATGGCCACATCCAGACACAGAGTAGCCACCCAGAGCCCAGCATCACCCAGATGGACAGGCGGCCGCTCACCCCATTGGCCATCTGTCATTAGCAGGGCTTTTTGTGCCTCTGGTGACCTGGAAGAGCAGCTCGGCCAGCTCAGCATCACTGCCACATGTTAGTAGAGGAGTGACACGTCAAACATCACCCACAGCCACCCACCAGCCCTAGATAACCACCACAAGTGGGACAGAGCCCATGTACGACTGACAGACCTGGGAACGAGGCGGTGACTCCTGTCAGCCCTGCTCCCTGTGCTCACCCACATGCCCATGCAGATCCCACATCCACTAACATGTTAAGGGATCCTTCTCTGCACATGATGCAACTGGAGAGAAATACATTCCTTTGGGAGCTGCAGGAAACCTTGACACACAAGGTGAAGCCAGCAAGACACAGAGCACAGCACAGATTCTTTGTGTCCCCTTGGGAGTTGTAGTAGACAAAGCACCAGGACATTACCTTGACTTCAGAGTGACAGAGGCCAGAGAGGCCTAGACATATTCCACATAGCCAAAGTGCTGAGGAAAACCAAATCTCAAAGGGATGGTGCCCAGAACACCAGGAACAGAGTCTGTAGGTGATTTGCCCACACATGGTTCCCAGAAACCAGACTTGACCAGTGTCATTCCACTGCCATGTCCACACACCAGCACATCACATGGCCAAACGACACTCACGCCAAAACCAGGAGGCACCAGCCACATGTCAGTGCCAGCCCCAGCAGTACAAGACAGACAGTCACACCCCCTTGTCAACCACAACACCATGTCACAGCGACGCCATGTGAGCAGCAGCAATGGCACCCATGCCCCAACACCTTTCTTACCTTCTCTGACTTCACCTTTTTCAGCTGCCGGCACTCACTTTCTCCATCCTCCAGCTCCGACTTTACTCCCAAGGGATTGAGTGCAGCTCCCGTGTCAATAGCTATACTCCCAAGCTGCTCAGCAGCAGCAGGCTCTGTCCCCTGGCCCCCATCATACTGTCCCACCCTCACTGCCAGGGCCAGGGGCTGCAGCACGCTGGGCTCCTTCTCTGCCGCAGTCCCTGCGCCCTCACTCCTTTCCTTCTTGCTTTTGGATGAGCCACCCTCCTTCTCCTTCTTGGAGCCAGCCACACTGCGAGACGCCTTGGCTGACTTCTCCGAGCTCTTCGGGGTGACGGCAGGCACCAAACCACCTGAGTTCGCACCATCCCCAGAGCGTCCTTGAACCTCCTTCTTGCCACCAGCTCCCTCACTGGGAGTGAACAGGGAGGACCCTGGGGTCGGCTTCCCACTGTCCTTACCAGTCTTGCTCCTTTTCGACTTTGATTTGCCCTCCTTGCCTTGCGGGCCTGGCACTGGGCTCACAAACTTGATGTTATCCGGTAGTGTTGCCACTGCGTTGGGTGCCGGGAGCCCCACCTCCTTGGAGCCCGACATTTCCAATTTCTGCTGATCCTTCTCCAAATCAGCGTCCAGGTCAATGATGAGATTCCCTACACCAATGTCCCACTCATCCCCACTGTCATACGTCTCAACCGGGTTCGCATCAATTCCTTTCCCTCCGGAAGCTCCGCTGCTCAAGGACATCTTAGAGTTAACGGCCCCTCACGATTCAAGGCTCTTCCCTGCCTCTACGCCCTGGGGGTCACCTACGTCCTTGGGGGGCTTCCAGTGGTCTGGGTCTGCCCAGGTGACGGCATCGCTGCTAGAAGGGAGAGAAAAGAGAACAGGGTTACACATGAAGAGCCATGGACAGGCACACCTGCAGGCAGGAGAGATTTGGGCAGAGTGAAACCCCCAACCTCTCAAATCCCCCTCACAGCATCCTTCTGCCACCCCCTGGGCTGGGGCTGCTCCACAGCCGCCCCCGCAGCAGCAGCCATCTGGCACCGGTCCTCGATCAATACCAGCCCTGGCAGGTCACGGCTCTCGGCTCCAACAAAACATTACTCACACATTTCCCCGCTCACCATTTCCCTCTGAATTATCGAGCGCTGCCCCTGGGAGGGAGGATTGATTCCTCTCCTGCCAATGCCACCCAGAGGGAGGGCTGCTCTCCACGCCAGCCTCGTTGCAAGGGACAAGAGCTGCTCACCAGGGAAGTCAAGTGCCTTGGTGGGAAATAAATCCCAGGCTTCAGAGTGCCTGCGACACTTGGGACGTGTCAGAGCAATCACCAAAGGCCAAACTGCAGTGGGAAGCATAAGGGTTCCCATCCCACGCCTCTGGGCAGAGCAACACAGCACCCAGATTTGGAGTGTTTACCACCATCGCCTCTGGCCATGATAAGCTTCCAATGGGAAACCGAGATGTAACTGTATAAGTAGCCAGTCTTTACTGAGAAGAAGGGGCTCAGCCCTACCTGCCCACACCACAGCTGACCCCGGTGAGCCCAAAATATCTCCTCCCTGCTTCCCAGCCTCGCCCCCAGGGAGAGAAACAAAAAAGACACCCACACGCAACCTGACACAGCATCCAAGTCATGGCAATTACCCTGACGAGACATAATTAACACATGTAACAGCTTCTTCCCAGCACCGCCCAGCAAGGCCACCTGCTCTCCAGAATCCTTAAGAAATCCTTGACCACCCATTTGGATGAGCCTTCTCTCCAGCAGCACTGTCCTCCCCTTCCCTGCCAAGCTCCAGGCCTGCCAGCTCCTGGTGGTATTTACAAGTGACACTTCAAAAACAGGTGATTTAAAGAGAAATTAGAAGTTTAAAAAAAAAAAAATCCAACCCAAAAAAAGCCCACACCACACACACACAAATTTCTTCAAACCCCAGCAGGCAGGAGCCTGGAAAGCAGCTTCACGGTGCGTTTCCAGAGACACAAACACTGTAAAAATGCCAGGGATTCTTTCATCAGCCAGGCTGCCGCAGCCAGACCATTTTCCATCTGCTCCCCACAGCATCCTCAGCTCTGTACAGCTAATAATCCACTCTCTGACAGGTCATTACGGAGATTTTTAACCCCAGGAGCTGGGGGGCTTGCGTGCAAGCTGGAAATGAAAAGCACTGACCTCTCATTTCAGCGGCAGGGAAAGTGCCGAATCAGGAGATCACTTTGTGCACCGGAGTCGCTAACGGCTTCCCAAAGCTGACCTGCGTGTTTCTATGGCCGCCTCCTCCTCCTCTTCCTACTCCTGCTCCAGCACCTGCTCCCCAGTTCCAAGCTGGTGTGTCCAATCCCACCAACCTGCCTTTCCAGAGCCTCTCTCCAAATCATCGATGGGGCCAGCAACTGGCAGTGACCACCTCACCCCTGCACGACACTCTTAGTGTCATGGATCCAAGGCAATTCCTTTGTGCAGGTGGGCACAGCCAGTAATGAGCTGGATGAACCAGATTTTTGGCTGATACCAGTCCCTTCCCAGCCCTAAGCTGAGACATGGAATCCAGAAACAATCCCAATGTACCAGAGGACCACTGATGACCACTAAGGCTCAGGAAAAACCTACAGGAGCTGCAAGCAGAGATGAAGTTCAGTCTCCAAATCCAAGAGCTGCCGATCCAAAGTTGGAACAGGGAAAGAGCCACGGTGAGCTCAGGTCAAAGGGAAAAGCAGACAAGGATCTGACCTTGCAGTGATAGGAAAATGACAGACAATCTGCAGGGTTGTACTGCAACACGTGTAGCATCACCTGCTCCATGCAACACCTGCACAATGCCAGTTTGGCCAGCTCTCCACTCCCACCACGGAATTCACCTTGCTGCTCCAAACGTGCACATACACACGCACACATATCTCCATAAGTATTATTTATACATGTGGAGTAAGGACAGCAGATGAGCGGGACTTGGGTCTGAAACTCTGCAAACAGCAGCAGCTTTTGCCAATTCCTACCACAACAAAAGGAAGAAGGAGCCCAGAAGTCCGCTGGGTCCCTGGCAATTGCAGAGCCAGGAACAATCAAAGGGTTAGAAAACAAGAGGAGCAAAAACCCTCACCCTACGGAGGAGGTGCCGAGGGAGCCCAGGCTCTGCTAATGCAGATAGAAGGGAACCACAAACAGGACGGACAGGAACATGCTGGATTGGCAAGAGCAGGGTAAAGGCACGTTGTGACGAGAGTGAGGCAGAGAACTCAAGACATGCCACCACAGGAAGAGGGACTGGGGCAGGGATCAACCCTTTCCAGAGCAGAGCCGGAGGCTGGGACCCTGGAGCGTGATCTGGGGGGATCTCCTGAATATGCTCCGTTACATGTGGCTCTAAAGAATTTCTCACAGCATTTTCCCTCCCCAAAACTCCCATCCCAGTTCCCCATTTCTCTACTCCACTACTGCAGGCTCATCCTCTGCAGCCAAAGGAGCATCTGGAGTCCCTCTCCCAAGCCAGACCCACAGAGACCCCAACCTGACACACCATCATTATTTTGGGTGCATAGGAGCCCCTGGCTACCACACCCCATGGCTTAGAGAAAGAGGTGCCTTTCCCACTGCCTCGTTTGCCCAAGCTGGAGAAGCACCGGGTGGTATCCAGATCCTCCCCACTCTCCTGTCGGGGGAGTAACGCTGCCACAAATCACAGCATCTCAGAAAATAGAGCGAGGAGATTGATTCAGCTGTAAACGTGTCCTTCCCCTTACCTCCTGCCATCGCAGGATTGATCCCCGCACAACATGAAAAGCATGTGCTCACTTGTTGGCCTGGAGACCTGCCAACAAAGCGTTTTAAGAGCAGTCCTGGAGCGCAGATCCTACAAGGAGACAGCTTTCTGCTTGGGAATGCTGCACACACACAGCACCAGACATGAATAATTCAGCTCCATTAGGTGCTGAGACCTCTATAATCCACATCTACAGGCTGGGACAGAGCCAAACCCTATTCAGACACAAACCTGAAAGTTCACTTTCAGGGCTGCACACACACCTAGAGACAGCTCTTCTACCAGAACAGCTCCACTTCCAAAAGGCAGCAAGGAAACCGCGCCAGCCCCTGTCTCTATGTGCTAAAACCAGTGCAGGATGCTCAGAACCTGCCGAACCCGCGCCACTCCGGCTTTCTCTGCTGGTTACCGCAGGCCAGAAGACCAAAGCTGGGAAGGATTGACCGCCCAAGGGCGACAAGATGTAGGAGAAAGCTCTTCTCCTGGCAGCAGCCAGCCCACACATAGGGAGACTGTCTCATAGCCATGTGCTCCAGCCTGCAGTGCTCCAGGATTAGCCTCTGGTGGCTTCCAGACATGACTGACTGCAATTTTCACCCTGATTAACTTTCAGGAATGCCCACAAGAAGGAGCGGCAAAGAGGACAGGGAAGCGGGGAGAAAAATCTGCAGGATGCAGCATTTCCTCCAGCAGGCACAAGGCAGGGAGCAGAAGGTTTGGTGAGATGGTTGCTCTGGCCAGCAGCGACCCGGGAGAGCAGAGCCCTCTGCTCCCTCCCTAAAGAGCCAAAGGCAGAGGTACAGAAGGGATGCTGCCCCCACAGCTTGCCAAACCCCCAAAGGGCTCCCCACAAGCCCCCAGCTGAGGCAGCAGCACCAGGGGCTGCAGTGCCGAGGCCCTTCCTCCAGCTGCTGGCAGCCAGTCGGCTGCTCTCCCATCCACTGCCTCTGCGTGAGATCCCTTTTTGTTTCCTTTTACGACTAAAGAAACTCGGGGCTGTGGGGGGAGACGCTGCTGCACTCACTCCCCACTCAGCTCCTACCACTGCGCCTGTAATCCCCCAGCTGGGCTTGTTTGGGTTGGATTTTTGTTAAGTAACTCCCATGTCTTTTCTGCAGATTTCTTTTTAAGATGTTCCCTTTCTCCCCGCCCCCTCTCTCTAGAGCTGGGGGAGAGAGGAGAGAAAAAAAGAGAGAGAGAAAAAAAGAGAAATGTTGAACGCAAGCCAGCTGGCACGAACAAGAGGAGACGGAGAAATCTGCACAAAGGAGCTTCCTCACTCACTTGCTGCTTTCAGCTCAAGAAATCACGCAGGGGAGGAGGGTTCACTCTCCCCCAGACATCAGTCAGGCTGCAGCAGACAAAGGAGATTTGCCATGACACCCTCCAGAACTGCCACCCAACGGGGGCAGGATCCCTCCACCGCCTGCGCCCTGCGGGAGTCCGAGCTGTTGCAAAACACGCCAAGGCGCAGAGCTTCAAAACAGGCTGTTCAATGTGGAATTAGGCAAGATTTTGAATGGAGGAGTTGTGCTCCCGCCTCGGCACTCACACAAGGCGCCCAGAGAACTTCAGTGGCTCTCAGGGCTGAGCGGGACAGTGTCAGCAAGCTGCCAGGAGGGAGAAGGCTGAACCCAATTTGAATAAAATGGAGCCACCCTTCTTTTTTTAATATGGAGGTGCACCCCACCAAGACTACATCTTCCAGCATGCACTGCAGCCAGAGCGCAGAGAGAGACACCGACAAACTTAGGCCAGGACTCCCAAGTTTCCAAAGGCTGAGCCTTGACACTGGAGATGAACCTGAGACAGGGCAGCACTCAGCGATGAGTCATTTGCTGGCATTCTTGAGAAAAGCCTGAAATACTTCAGTACAGGCATGACAAAAGGAGGACATACAAGGTCACTGGAAGAAGCTGGAGATGGAGGAAAGTGGAGAGGTGAGCAGAGACCACTTTGGTGCAGGGCAGCCAGGCAATCATCCTACCTGAAGCAAAACTCCAGAGACTTATCAGCCACAACACCCACCTGCTCCCAAATACACACTCAGGCCTCAATTTCCACATTCATCATCAGGCAAAAGATGTTCCTGGGATCAAAATTCAACCTCATACCCACTCCCATTCACTCATGACCTTAAAACATGACTTTTCTAGCAAAACTCCAAGCAACTGCAGTGCATGACAATGTCCAGCAAAGCTGTCAATACAAAATATAGACACATGGTACCAGTGTGTTTGAAGAAAATATCAGAATAGCTAAAACCTAGCATTTGCCTCTTATTGACACTTCTATAACCTCAATACAATGAGGATCAACTCGATGTAGCGTGGAAAAACACAGCGTTCTTGAGCATGTCTGACTAGCAAAGATACCCTCTTGAGAACCCCTCACTTCCCTCAGCTCCCAACAGGCTATACACAGTCCTGATACATGAGGCACACAGAAAGGGGAACACAAAGAGGATCAGGAGTTTCGGGTTTTCCTTGATACCATGAAATGGGGAAAAATGGAAAAAGGACCTCTTTAATCCTCCCATCAGTTTTGCAAGTGTCATCACCAAAGTCCAATTTTTTTGTCTATTCGTGCCTTGAGACTCCGCAGTTCTCCAAATTTACAATTATGTGATTTTGATGTCTCTCAACTTGTGCATTTTTTTCAAGGTACCACTTCTGTATGTACTTCGGAATAAAACACAGCTCACATTCCTTCCACCAACTCACAAGGAAGTCCAAGAGTTTCATGTTTCAAGAAAACTATCAGCAAGAGAACCATCCCATAGTCCTCAGCACACGGTTCTCAGGTCAAGCAGGAGGCACACTGATACCTACCCCAAACACTCCATTCCATTCCTGTGAAGGATGGCTGGCAAACAGCACCTTCTCAGAACATCTGCTCACTCTCTGCCAAATTGCACTGCTGGAGTCACTTCTCCTCTGGGAAGCTGAGCAAGCACCATTGCTGCACACAAGCTCAAACATACGTGTCTACATGAGTCACGTCATAGAACCACAGAGCAGAGCACACTGGAAGGGACCTTGAAAAGGTCACCTGCTCCAACCTTTTGAGAAAAAGGGAGATCAGGTGAGATTACCTACCACCCTGTCCAGTCACATCTTGAAAACCTCCACCAGCATGGATTTACCGTGTCCTGAAGGGAGCTGTTCCAAGGAATGGCTATAAAAATTTTCTCTCTTATGTTCAGATGAAACCTGTCCCAGTGCAATTTTTATCTGTTGCCCCTTGACTTCTCCATGTGGCTCCTCTCTGCAGGCGCACTTAAGTCCAGCAATGTTCCTGCACATACAGACCCACTGCAAAGAGATGACTGACCTGCCAGGCAGGAGCCAGGTTTGTAGGAAAGGCCATGGTGCTAGGATAACAAAGTGGCATGGACTGGAGGAGCATCAAGCACAGCATGAGCAGGCAAGAGTCACGCCAGTGCTTTGTTACAGCTCTGACAGCAGGGTCCTTCCTGAGTGAGCCACATCCCTTTCCCAAGCCTTTGCCATGGAGATGGGCAGGGAGTAGCAAGGCTCAGGCTCTGGATCACAGCCTGTTCATCCAAAAATGCCAGGATAGACATCTTCCAGCAAGCATGACCTTGCAGACTCTAAAATCTCAGGCAGCTGAATATGGCCACGATTTTTCTAAGAGATCCCAAATCCACAAACGCAAACTGGTGCCACTGTCTAAACGCAGTGTCTAAACTTTTTATTGTATAGATGAAGAGGAAATGAAAAATCCACAAGTATGGGAGAAAAAGTATTCGGTAGGTAAAAGGACAGAGCAGCTTCCTTCCTGCAAGCTCAGCTCTCAGATCTACCCTGAATCAGGGCTGCCCAACATGGACTGGGTTGGACAGCCCTCACTGTTGTGTCTGCATGCTGGAAGACACCCCTGTGTAACTGCCATGCCCAGACCTGCATAGGTTGCTTTAACAAGAATCAGAAACACAGCCCCATCTTTCCAAAATCTGCATCCCCTGCTTGCCCCATGATCCTCATGTGCCACCCTGTGGGTGACATGGCATCACTGGCACCCAGCAGGTGCCCGGCAGGCACTGGCAGTGCCAGAGGAGTAGAGCAGCGGCACCACAGGGTTTGGCTGTTGAAGGCTGACACACAGACCATTGGAAACTACACAGCAGCAAAAGCAAAGCAACACCATGAGCAATAACCAGCCAGGATTAACACAGAAGCCCTTTGGGTGAGTCTACCCCAGACAAGCCAGTGCATTCCGGCAGCACCAGACACAGCCCTGGTGTTCCTCTACCACCACAAAGGCCATTCTTGTTGAGCCCAGCCAGCCGTGTCGCTGCTGGCTGGTGCCAAAAATAACATTAAACACTCAAAATGAGACATCTGAGCCAATCTGCTTGGCACTGCAATGCTTCCCATAGTGATAAACCTGGGGAATGACTGCCCCTTGAACAGAGCTAGTTTCAACTGGGAAAGTGGAAGAGCCGTGTGGATTTAAAACTATTGCAGTTACATCCTTGCTAACCCCAAAACACAGAAGTGAACTGATTTATGAGAGGCTTAAAGGTATCTGAACTCGTGGCCTGCCCTTTTGCACAGCCTAGAAGAGGGTAGAGGGCATATAAAAATAACCCAAGAGGTTCCCAAATTTCAGCACTCCATGCAGGCTGGAAGAATGCCAGCAGTGAGAGGAAGCAGCAAGACGGATGTGACCAGGAAAGATCCTCGAAGCATCAGTCACGGAGATGGGAGGAAAGAAGACCTGGCAAAGACCGAAGACAACCAACGGGCATAAATAACCACTGGAATAAGTGCCAGAAAAGGGAGCTTGCCCTTTTCCCCTGCTCACTCAACGCTGTCAGCAGGGATGCAGGAAGGCACCCAGGTGCTGGCAGCATCCTGAGCTCAGGGTGTTGTGGGAGCAGGGTGGGCACTACTGAACCGGCCATTTGCTCCCTTTCCTTACAGGGCCCCGGAGGCAGCATGGCTCCTCACCTTGCTCCTGAACTCCCTGCTGTCCCCCAGACCCATCACTGGCCCAGTCCCACACTGAGTTCTCATGGTCACAGAGATGCAGGTATCCAACAAGGATTACCCTCCACAGAGGCACAGCAGAAACAGCAAACCACTGGCTGCACTGCCACTTTGCACCAAAGCCAACATCTCCTTTCCATCTTCTTCATCCAAAGGAAGAGCACTGGAGTGATCCCAGCTGAGCAGTGTCTCCCAGCTACAGCCCTGCCTTGACAGGAAAAGGGCACAGCATTGGTCAGAGAGGATGGACAGCCACTGGTTTGTCTGCTCTTAGGGAAGGGAGAGCTTCTGTGCTTTATTTTCTTTATCCTTCCTTTTAGGAGCAGAGCATGCAGCCAGTCTTGGCTGTTTCCCAGCCTTCACAAGACGATGAACATCTCTCCACTGCTCCAAAACCGAAGGAGCTGCCACTTCACCTATTAATGCCTTTAATTCCCTTCATTCGATAACCAATTAGGGCACCTTGGCTCCCAAAGCTGAGGCTCCCTTTGTAGCAAGGCCAGTGCGTGCGGCTGTAATCCCTCTTCCTGTCACATCATCAGCCTGGGAACACTTTGGGAAAAAAACAACCAGACTGTGAAGTAAAGGAGGAGAGAAGGCAGATGCAGACAGGGACAAATGCAAGCAGAGCAAGTACCATGCCGAGAAATCCCTTTTTTTTTTCCCTGGGAGGGATAATAAATAGGTGTATCTCCCAGATTAATACGGCACATTTGCAGAGCCCTGATATCCATCAGAAAGTTGCTAATTCGTGCTAATGACCCATTGCAAATTGCCGAATTTTGTGAATTAGCCAGCGCACAGGAATACAATAAAACCCAATGAAAACCATGCATCAAAGCGGGCTGGGTTTATTTGGGGAGTCCTGGTGCACTTGGAATTACTTGTGGCAATGGATGCAGAGGGGACCTGCAGATGAGATGTGAAACCCCCTCAAAGATAAACAAGAAATCCTCAGGACAGGAAGAAATTTCAAAAAAGATACTAAATCTTTGGGAACGGAGAAGTAATTCTTCCAGAGATGAGCAAGATTCTTCCTCTCCTATTGGATTCACAGTGTTTACTGTCAGTGAAGTCATTACACACCTCCTTTCCACTCCTTTAAAGCCACACAAGCACACTCCCCCTGATCCACCTTTCATCCACTTGGAGAAGCACCAGGAAAACTCCAAGTCAAATCTTTGAACCCAGTTGAACCAACAATGCTCTGCCAATCCAAAGCATAAATGGGCTCAGCAAATTCATTAAAATCAATTTTTTATCATCCATTCAGCGTAGCCCCATAACACATGATGGAGCACTGTAGAGGTCTCACCATTCCAGCCACTGGAAGAACGAGAGGCCCAAGAACAGCTTAGAGGAAAAATCCAATGCCACAAAACCTTTCTGCGCTTGGAGAAAGAGAAACATAAAGCAACAACATAAATCTTTCTTTTTCTTACACCATGAACATAGTAATGAATTGTAGAAGTTGGTACAAATACAAAATATCAAGGTTGTCCTGAAATTATCCTTATTCATCCACAAAAAACTGCACTTGCATCCTTTCATCCCCCTCACACCACATCTGAGCTGACGCTCAGCAGCTACGTCAGTGGGTTTTGTGCATGTGAAGGACACTCAGCTGCAGCGAAAACAAAACAACCTCTTGGACTCATCACAAAAACTGATTTTTCACCCAAATGCAGATGGAAATTGGCTTCCTTTAAAGAAAAAAATCAATCACAAGAGCAACTGGAATCCCAGAGCAAGTTTCCTGGTCAGGCAGCCATTCTCTATTTTTTTACTGAGATTGCAAGACTGAGGTTCAAGCTCAACCTCACTCCTTCCTCTGACACGATATACCTCAAGGCACTGACCCTTAGTAGCAGGAAAGTGTGTCTGCATGGCAAAATAAGCCACATCCCAGTGGGATCTCTTTTCCTGCCCTTTCCCAACACAAAGCAACACCCTTCCTCATCCAAGTCAACCCAGCATGGGGACGTAAAACAGACCAGTTGCTGCCAGGGTGGCCAAAGCTCTGGTTTGGGAGCCACACGTGGCCACCAATGAGCTCCCAGGACAGTTGCATGCTCTAAGCCAGCTCATCTACTTGCCCTGATCTTAGAAAAGGTCCTTCACACCCCCATGGGCTCTTCAACACACCCCACCCCAACCCCAAACACAAATGGAGTCAAGCACCCCATGCAATGCATCCTCATCTCTCCACCCACTGCCACAAGCATCCAAGTCAGGATCTTTCCTAGTAAGCAGGCAAGACCCAAGAGAAAATTACAAGCTCTCCCCATGCCCAGAGAGCCCATGAAGCATCAGAAGAGGAGTCACAGAAGAACTGCAAACAGCCCAGCCCATCTCCAGGTGCTTCAGAGACTTCGGTGCTTCCCAAAAAACATCTCCACAGATCACCATCAGTTGCAATGGAACACAGGTTTGGGAATAGACACACGACTCTCCCACCCCCAAGGTTGGGGAACTAGCAGTCCACATCCTGCAGGAAGCCTGCTATGATAACCATGGACTTCTCCATGATCTCAGTGGGCAGCCATGCCACAGACTCCAGCACCGATCCACTCGCTGCCTTCACCACTACAAGCAACTGAGCACACTTAAGCTGTCACCAGCTCCTGGCAAGGTCACCTGGAGCCTCACCTCCTCTCTGTAGGGAGCTGGCATGTGACACACTCCCCAGAAGCACCTGTCCCCAGCAGGTCCCTGGCTCTGGCCAGGAACACCGGCAACGAAGCCAACGCTCAAAGGGCATCGCTGCGCATGCAGGATGTCACACAGCCCCGGAACAACATACCTGGAACCATAAATACCATCTTATTTACATAATGCTCTGGATAAAGGGGACAAAGAGGCTTATTGCATTACATCTGGGACTAGTATTGCATCAGCGCCCACAGGCCCTAATCCCAGTCAGAGCCGTGCTGTGCGGGGCGTGGTGGGACAGTGCCGAGGTGCATCCACAGTCCCAGCCCAGCCAAGGTCGAGCTCAAGATTCTTCCCACCACAAGCATGCAGAGAAAGATCCCTACACCCTGGAAATGCCAATTAAATCAGGCACCATACGTGACTTTGGTCCTCAACCACCATCAACTGAGCCCAGACGTGGAATCCCAGACGTGGGTGTCCCACCTGTCGTGGCCTAGACACAACACAGACATTGACTTTGTCTGGGGAATGATGCCCACATGGAAGCACTTGAAAGACCAGGCAGCTCCTGGTTTTCTTTAATTTATGCAATCACAATTAAGGATACACTGTAAATATAACCTGGAGGCAATTTTTGATTCAAGGCAGCACTGTTCTCCAAGAGAATAAACCAGACGGAACAAACTCGGGTCTGTCCTTCTTGTTAATTCAAAATAAAGAGACACACACAAGCTGTTGGGTAGATCCAACACCATGTGAGAGCACCTCAACCGCCTTTGCAAGCCCTTTCTTCCCAGAAATGCACCTTTTCAGCTCAATTTACAGGGAAAAAGCTTTTGAGGCAGAAGAAGCGATGTCATCACCACCGACATAAGACAAGCCAGGTGCAAGGAAGTGTGAGGGGACTTTGCAACTGAGGCAAGGGAGGGATTATTTGGGGCTACCACCCAACACAGGGATCCAGACAGACAGATGGATTCCCCCCCCCAAAAAAAATCACACCACTTTCAGCACGCAGAGAGATGTGTTAAGAGACACATCCATGCACGCACACACACACTGGCCCCTGAGGCTACCAAGCCTAATGGTGACTCACCAAACACACACACCAAGTCCGAGTGCCTGGCTTGGAGAAAGGAATAAAACCCCCTCCCCGTGCTCTGGCCATACTCAATTACAGGTCATTCCAACTTGCTTGATAATTAATTTCCTCCAGTGGCTCTAACCAGAGGCAGCCCTTGCCCTCCATGCCAGGCCAGTCCAGGTGAAACATTAAATCCTTGTCCTTTTCCACCACAGAGACATCACTCTCCTAGTGCTGCACACATCTCCCTTCTCCCCCTCACAGGAGAGGGGATGAACAAGGGTGTAAAAAGGCAAGGATTTGTGTCTTGCGACTCAAACAGCTTCAAAACAATAAAATATAAATTCTTTTTGGCCAAGAGCTAATCAATAAAATCAGCTGCCTGGATTTTCTGAGTGCCGTGCATGTGCGGTCGCGTACTGCCAACAAAGAGCTAGAAACGTGCAGCATAATCTGATGCTGGAGTCATCGCACAAAGCGTGGAAATAGGTTTTCCTGAGGATGTCCAGGCGAGGAACTGCCTGCACACGATGGAGCCCAAAAGCCAGCCCCAACACCGGCATCCTTGGACATTCCGGAGGAGGGGGAAAGACCCCATGGGACTCTTCGGTGCACACTTTGGAAAATATGTCTCTAAAGCCTCCTCCAAGGGAAAGGGCCTTCCCAGAAAGCGGGGGAAAAAGAAAGGAAAGGCAAAAGGAAGGCTGCTGGGAGATGGAGGGGAGCCAAGTCTCGCAGACCAGACCTGAACCTGTGACCTTCCCCGTGTACACAACGGGCGGGAGAGCGCAGGGCAGGAGCGCTTGCCCCGCCGGCCGCCCCTGCCCTCGCGGGACACCCGGCCACGTTGTCACCGGCGGGGTCACCTCCAGATGGGCCCGCTGGCCAACGGGGGCTCGAAGGACTCGAAGGAGGGCGGCTCGTACTGCGGCACACGGCCGCCGGCACAGGGCCCGGCCCCGGGGGTGATGCTCGGAGGGGCTCCGCTCTCGGGGTCTGACCCGCCCCAAACTCACAGGGACTCGCTAAACGCGTTGGGGAACATTCAATCTTCCGGGATTTGTGCGGAGAACCCCCTACCGGCACTACAAAAGAGCTGAGGTCCAGGGAACCTCCGCTCGCGCTGTCCCCCTGCCCCCCAAACCCTCCCTTCACAGAGACGGGGGTCAAGAGGGGTGACCCCCGCCTCCGCCCAGGAACACCGCCATCCTCTCGAGAACCCCCTCCTCGTCCGCATCACCCCCGCGATCCTTCCCACAAAACCTGGCATGGCGGTGACCCCACGCAGGGGAGAGACACCCCCTCCCAGCCGTGGGGACCCCGGGACGCTGAGCGCGGCCCTCGCGACGGCACAGGCGGGTCTCGGGGGGACCCGACCCCCAACGGCCACAACACCCGCGGGGGCTCCATCCCAACGGCCACCGGAGAGACCCGCAACCGCCCCCGTGCTCCGGGAGGGGGGGCCAGGGGCACACAGACCCTCGTCCCAACGGCCCCGGGGGGAGGCTCCGGAGCTCCATCCCTACGGCCAGCGATGAGGGAGGGGGACGCACATATCCTCATCCCCAGTGGTCGCAGAGGTGGGGGCCACAAAGACTCCCCAAGGGTCCGGGGGGGCGCGCAGCCCCATTCCCAGGGGTCACGGGGGGGGGCACTGAAAATCCCTTTCCCAACGGTCCCGGGGGAAGGGTACCCAGATCCCCGTCCGTAAGGGTCACGGGGGGGGCCGCGGGGGGGTGGGGGAGGGCACAGCCGCCTTCCCGGGGGTCACAAGGAAGAGGCGGGGAGGGCACATATCCCCGTCCCGGCGGTCACGGCTCACGGCGGCGGCCGGGGCCCAGCCCGTGCAGAAGGGGCGAGGGGGGGGTGCCCGAGGCCCGCCGCCACGCGCTGAGGCCGCGCCGCGCAGGCCGCGCCGGGTCCGCCGGGCGGGGCGGGGCGGACGCGGCGCAAAACGCGGAGGGCGGAACGTGGAGCGGCGTCCCCGGGCGGCGGGAAAACACGGAGCGGATACTCCGCCTGAAGAATCGGGAGCTGGAGACAGACAAAGCCCGGAGCGGAGCGTTCCCTGCCTGAGGAGCCGGAGCCGCCGTAGTGCCTCCTCGGAAATGGAGGGGGGAATCTTTCAGGGATGTTCCACCCTCTGAGTGGTGTCTTGTGAGACCTCAGCCCGGTGCGGTCCCTCCAAGGCCACGCTTTTAGCTCCCAGGGCCAGCACAGAAAGGCAGGGGGAGGGAGTCATCACCACCCCGGGCGCCCACACCTACCTCAAAATCCACCACATCGTGCCCCACGCTGACACTTTTCCTTTCCAAACACTCTTCTGGATGGAAAGAGCACCTGGGTCCCCAGCCGTTCTCATGCCCTGGAGGTGACGTGTCCCCTAAACTTCCCACCTAAAGCCTCAGCACCGGCCCTGCCGGCCAGGGTGGAAATTCCAGCTCATCTCAACCCTAGCCCCCAGACAACCCAAAACCTCTGCTCCTTTTCCCAAAGCCTCAGCATCAGCCCTACTGTTTGGTGAGGAAATTTCGGTTCAGCTCAGTGGATGTCCCAGTCCTGTCTCCATGACACCCAAAACCAGGAAGGTGAACCAGTGCGGCAAGCTGTGCCAATGGGAGGTGGGATGCAGGATCCCAGCTGGCATCTGTCAGGGCTGAGCATGGAGCAGGAACATGCACAAATCTGCAGGTCCTGCAGAGGGAGAGCAGCACCAACTCCATCCACCCAGCCAGGGGATGCTGTAAGTATTCCAGCCCGAAGAGGTGCCACCATCCCTTGAGTGTGCCACCATCCAGTGTGATTTCAGGAGAGCACCAAAGGAGATGCCAATTTCTTCTGATGCTTTTTGCCCCAAACAAGAACACAAGACCCAAATCTCTGGCAAAGGAGGTGATGCCAAGAAGGCCAGAGGTTTGAGTGTCTCACCAGCTTTTGGGACTGGGGAAAGTGGGAGGGAGCCAGGAGATGTTTAAATCAACAGGAAAAGAGGCATGAGAATTCTTAAAGCCCAAAAGAGAGAAAGAGAAGAAATCTTTCCTTATCCTGATGAGGAGAAGCTGTTCTTGCAGAGCACAGAGCCAATGTCAGCAGGCTCCAAGACAACCTGCATTAATAAAACCAGGTCAGTTTTTACTGAAGTACTTTCAAGGATTGGGTAAAAGGTTTTATGGGCATTTGTTGTTGATGTTCAGCAAATCCCAGACCAGGAAAGGTGCTTCCAAGGGTGGAAAAACCAGCGTCAGACAGGAACACAGGACGAACCAGGGATGGATCAGTGCATCTTTCCTGGCAAAATTGTGATGCCACTAATACAGGAGGAAAATAAAACCCCTGCCAGGCAAGGCAGTTCCATTGGGAACGATCTCAGCATTGCTCCAATGATGTTTTGCCACAGCCACAAGCGGGGCCTGTGATCCAGCCTGCCTGTGGCTGCCGGAGATCCCACAGGATCCTACAGAAGAGAGTGGACGTGGAACCCTTAGGGATGAAACCTGCAGGCACCAGGTGGACGTGAGCTGTGAGTGACAAAAGACACGGAGGTGACAAGGGAGCAGCCACTGTCAGAGATGGATGCAGGAGATGGATCTGCTTTAATATGGAGCCAAATCATGGGCTCTTATTAAAGCCTGGCTCAGGCATGGGATGGGTGACCCATCTGGGGAAGCAGTATCTTGGGAGAGGGATTTTAACAGGCACTAGATGTGATGGGAAGGTGGGATTTTGTGGGATCACAGAGTTGGAACAAGATCCCCCTCTGTCATGGTCTTGTCTGATGGTGCTGCACTCCTGGGATGACAGCAGGAGCTGGGGCTGCACCACCTGGAGCCAGCCTGGCACCTCCTCCCTGGATGCTGACTTCCATCCCTGTGTCCCGCCTCTCCCACACAGCCCACAAGGAAGGTCTCTCCTGCCTCCTTCTTCCCAAGGCACCGGGACTCTGGGATGGCTCCCCAAGCCCCCCATCCCTCTCCAGCTCTGCTACTGTTGGCACCACAGATATTCTCCATCATTCTCAAGGGACATCCAGCAGGACAGAAGAATGTCCATGTAAGAACAGTGCAGGGAAGCCTCCAGGAATCCCAGCACAGCTGACTGGACCACAGTGGTGGGACACAAGGGACAGAGCAGATGGAGGGATGCAGCCAGAGGAGGAAAGAAGCAGGAGAATCCCATCACCCTTGGCCACATTGAAGAACAGCTCCCATACCATAACCTATGTGCCAATTGCAGGCAGCTCAGAGCTGAAACACCAGCGAGGGTTTTCCCACTGAGGGATAACGTGGGTGGGCGTTGGATCCAGTCCCATCACTTCCAGCACCTCAGAGATCCCACAGGCAGCGAATGGAGCCAGAAGACAACTCCCAGGGCAAATGGCATGGGATGATTTCCAGTGCTGCAGCACAAAAGTTTTGCACCCTCCTCCTCCTCACCCATAGGGCAGAGGGCTGGGACAACCTCCACCCAGGGACTGTGCCAAGCAGTTGAGCTGGCAGCTCCCACCGCATTCCTGGGAAAGAGGAGGAAAAGGGAAGCTGGAAGTGCCGGGGGGATCACTCTGTCCCTGCCAGAGCAGGGTGGGCTCAGGGTAATGAGGAGGAGCTCTTAGACTGGGACACGGCAGAGCCTGGAGCACCACATGAAGGGATCACAGCCCAGTACACACCAGTGCATGATGAGCATGGACATGGTAATGTGGGGAGAGGGAGTAGAGAAAAAGACAAAATTCAGCTTATTCCGAAGGTGTTCTACACACAGCTGCTGGAGGCCAGGTCTTGGGGAAAGGCTGCTGCTTTGGTACAAATCAGCAGAAGGATATAAGGTTGGGCACTCAGCAGTGATTCCAAAGGGCTGGAAGAGCACCTGTGAGCAGGCACAGAACCCATCTCTAACCACAAACCTCCCATCCCCACTTGGCAGTGGCTCTCTGGCTGTTGGGAGCCATCCCCCTCATCCCCTCAGCTTCTCACCCTTCTCCTCCATGTGTCTGACCCCACAGAGCAAAAAACACCTCAAGGCACCTTTTGAGAGGGAGATGCTGCCAAAGCCAGGATGGAGCTGGGCTGCCTGCTGCTGGAGAGCTCCCCATGCCCCATCATGCTGCTCCTGTGGGTGCCTGTGATAGCTGAACCACACCATGCCAAGCTCCATCTCCCACCCACCCTTGCCTGCAGCGCGGGACCTCCCTGGAAGCACAGGGCTGTTGGGTCAGGTCTTGGTGAAAACAAATATCTTTTAATATTTTCGGAATACAAGAGAGAAAGCAATACCTAAACATAATCTGAGATCAGGGATCCATCTTGCACCTGCTTTCCAGAGCTGAAGACCATCCTGGCTCCCTTCAGAGGCAGTTGGGTGCTTCATGGGAACCAGTGCTGCTCCCCGGCGCTCACCCCACAGCTTTCTGCTTCATTAACCCCTTCTTTGCTCCCTGATGGATCTTTGCATCCAGCTTCCCTGTAAAGAGGGGATTAAAGAAAAAAGAAAAAAACACAACAAACCCTCATCACTCTTTATTTTTAAATGCTATTTGCAATGCAAATGAGCTGGAGGCAGCGAGGTCTCCTAGTTAGTGTGTTCCTGTCACATCCAATTATCCTGCTTGAGGAGCCAGGCGTTTCCAGCCGCCGGCCTCTCTCTGCAGGCGCGACACCGGGGAGCCAGGGGCGAGGAGCGCGTCCGACGCGGCCAAGAGATGCCAGAGAGGGGGAAATTCAGCGAGGAGAGGAGTGAATTAACATCCAACATTCGCCTGCCACTACCGGGGGGAAACAAATCCCTGTGCCTGCCTGCAGGATGCTCTGAGGAGATGAGGAACCATCCAGCAATGTGCCAGGGATGTTTTTCCACGGTGTGGGAAAAGGCAGGACTGGGGACAACAAACCTTCAGCCTGGGATGACGGTGCAATGGGTACCCAGTGTGATGGGGACACCTGCTCCATGTTGCTATGTGCCAGGTTGGTGGTCTCCAAGGCCATCTGCTGCCTTTGCCACCAGGGAAAACCTCAGTCAGCAGCTCCAGTGGGACCTGGAGAAAACACTGCCTTCTCCTTGTCCTTGGCAGCCCTTGGGGACTACACTGCCAGCTCTGCTTTCCCACCTGGGACAGGAGCAGGACACCAGAACATGGGATTTTGGACAACTCCTGCTGAAGAAGCCAGAAGCCAGGCATAGTGATGTGCTTCCTGAGAGGAGTGTCCTTATCCTCTTCTTCCTGTCTGTAAAAATGCAAGAATGCTCCTGCTCTCCCAGCTCCCAGAGCCAGCTTTCCAGAGAGGCTCTGCCAGCAGCCAATACTGGACACCTCCTCTAATGCCATATCTCCCCAGGACTTGCCTTCCTGCTGCTCCCCTGCATCTCTCATCCTCTAAATGCCAGCCTTGCCCTGTCTCTGCAGCTGGGAACAGGGATAGGGCAAGATACACCAGGCTCCAAAGTTCTACTTCGGCCACTGCTCCAAAATCTGCTGGTAAATGCCCATGTGCCATAAGAAGCAGGTGCTTCTCCAGAGAAAACAGCTCCTAACCAGCCAGTGACCATCACCGTCTCTTCAAACCAAGAAAACTTCTCAATTCCAGTTCAACAAAGACAGTTTGCAGATCACCATGCCAGAGATCCACAAACTGAAATATGGATTGGAAGATGTTCTGGGAGATCCTCCATCTCCTCGGCCACCCCAGACAAGACCTTCCCCCCACTGCCTAAGGATGGGGAAGAAGCCCCCTCCTCACAATTGCCGTTTCCAGCCATTGGCACCCCAGCAGGCTGAGCCCGGCAGTGTGTCAGACCACCCTGTCCCCATGTTAGGGGTGGTTTTGGCAGGGGAAAGGCAGCAAGTTCACATTCTCTCCATGTCCTGGTCCCCCAACACCACCTACTGTCACCAGGGCTGTTATTTTTATGTGCCTGCCTGCTTCTCCTGGACCCCAAAAACATTGGGAAGCTCCTCTGCTCTTCCAGCTCGCAAACACCACACACCACACAGGTAACCTTTCAGAAAAGGCTAAAAATAAGGCAAAGCCCCAGGGTCCCTTGCTCTTTCTGCTCAATGAGTCAAGGCCTCTTGTCTCACACCATGTCCTCTGCTTTTCTTCACTCTTACAGACACTGGCTGGTGGAGGGAGGCTTCTGATTGATGCTTCAGGGTAGCTTTGCCTGGATTCAAGGAAATCTCCCGTGAGAAAGGCCAGCGAGCTTTGTCCTTGTGCACTAAAACTACAGGGGGACGTATCTGGGGAGAGCTGTGCCCCCAGATGCAACCCTGTGCCCATCCCTTCCAGAAAAACAATGACCCTGGCAGAAAAAAATGAGCCATGCTAGGGTTTTTTTTCCCATCCCCAGGCTGCTAGAAACAATTTGCAACAGAGAAGCATCCGGATGTCACTGTGGCGAGGTCCATGCTGTTATCTGGCACGGAAAACTGCTCTGGCTTGGCTTCCCAACAGGACAAACTGGCATTTTGTCATGGTTTGAGCCAGGTTTCAAGGAGACCAGGGCAGCCAGCAAGCCCAAGTGGGGATGTGAGCTGGCACCTTCCCTCTGCTCAGCTTCCAGCTGGGAGAATTAAGCTTCTGACTGCCTGGGATGCAATGCCAGCTTCTATTAAAACAGCGCCTTGCGCCGATGAAAGGTCAAAGGCTTCCCTGCTCCTTCCTTAGGCTGTCATAAATATCACCCAGACGGACCATGTCCCTTCTGGGAGGTGAACACACAGCTCCACAGCCCCCTGTGCTGCTCCTGTGACAGCTCCTATTGGGATGGAGGGCAGGGAAGGCAGGGCCAGCAGTAGGAGTGGGAGCACAGGCAGCCGCCAGCACAGCCGGCTTCCTTCCAGGCTGTTAGACTGATCCTTCTCCAAGCAGGAAAGTGTCACAACACAAAGGAGATGATGTGACAGATGGGGAGGGGACTGGCAGCACCTGCACCCGGCAAGGCAGACGCGCAGGAGCCGCAGAGCAGCTTTGCCCTCTCCCACCCACGGCCAGACAGAGGCAGAGGTGGGAGAGAAGGAGCATGAGCCTGGAGAGAGCAAAGGAGAGGTTAAACAAGAGAAAAAAAGGATGCAGTGGCTGCACCAGCACACAAGGGCCACAAGGCTAAGCCACAGCCAAGATTTGCATCCTAAATAACTCCTGCCTGCTCACTGGCACTCAGAATAACCCATCTAGGGGGAGGACCGTAAGAGAGATTTGAGTGCTTGCAGGTGTCCAAGCACTGGTCAGCTTTGGCTGAATACACCTCCCAGTTGCTGCTCAAAAAGGCAAGGAAGAAATGAAATGGTTTTGCAGGACATCCCAACATCCAGCTGTGGCAGAAATGTGCTTCCCTGAGCAGAGAGGGAAAAAGACCCTCAAAGGCAACAAAAATAACCTTCTGCTGTGTTTCAAAAAAGCCCTTATTAACCAGTCCTGAGAAATCCCAACACTCCTGAGCCTCAGGTACTAGCCCAAGGATCCACGTGGAAAGGCGGGAGATCACCCAGTTGTCAGCTCTGCTGAATAAACAGCCAAGACTCTTCCTGCTTCTGCTGCTTTTAGCCCGTCAAATTAATTTTTCACATCCCCTGCAAGCGCGTGCGGTGCCTTCCCCGGGCTGTGTGGTGGGGAGGCTGCTAATAAGGACGGAGCTGACTGCGGGCTCCCCAGCTGCCGCATTCCCTCCTCCATCCTTTTTATAGCAGCGGGCAGGAATAACTGGCAGCCTGCGGAGGGGCTGGTGGCTCGTAAAAGGGACTAACGACGCTGGCAAGCGGAGCGCGGACAGATGCTGCGGCGCTTCCCCGTGCGCTCTGCCAGGACATCCCATCCCATCCCATCCCACCGGCCTGCAGATGGGGAACATCCATCTGGCCCTGCAGCTCTTGCTGTTCAAGCCCTCGCTGCCCTCAGGAGCAAGAGTGTGATTTGGAACTACAGGACATGGAGGTGGCCTGGGTCTGCCTGGGCATTGCTGCACCGACTCCTGTCCTGAGCCAGGCTGGTGCTGGCAGCAGATCAGCCACCGACACGACTGCTCTTTGACTCCCAGAGTGTTTGCAGAGGCAGGAAGAAGCATGTATTTGGAAGGAAGCAACATCTGGAGAAAGGGGAACTGAAGACAAAAAAATATTACAGATGTATTCAAGCTATTAAACAAACACCTCCAGATCAAAGAGCAGACGGTGAAAGTTGGGAACTCATCTGGCAACAGCAAGCTGGGATGGCAAGGAGAACCAGCTCCGAGGGCTGGGGGGGCACCTGGGGAAACTTCACTACTTACAGATTTTGTGTTTTCCTTTGATGGGAAACTTCAGAACCATCTCCTGGGGATTAGTGCAGATAAAGACAAATGGAGACCCGGACTCCTGGCTCAGGTCTGGATACTGTGAAAGACGGAGAGACACAGAAAGCAGAGTCAGGATGGCTGCGTGGGCACAGAAGGAGCTCAGTGGGCAAGAACAGAGGGATCTTAGCCAAGACATGGGTCATATGGAGGCTGTAGCAGCTCAGACCAAACCACTTCAAGAACTTCTAATGAAAAAACCCTAAACAATTCCAAGTTTGGGTCTTATTCTGCAAGCCCCTCGTTGTCTCTTTGGATCCGCTCACCCTGGGTGTTCCCAAACCCCTTTCAGCCCCCTTTAGCACCAACCTGTGCTACCCCTGTGGTTTCACACTTGATTGAGGCTGATCATAACCCTGAGATCTTGAGAGGGAGGTGGTTGGGGCCCTACCATCACCAGCCCACCTGTTCACTGGGACAAGCAAGGGACAGATTTTCAGCCTGATGCATCCCTGGATTCAGATGACCAGGAATGTGAATATTCACACTAATCCCTAACTGGTCATGGACAGCACACCAGCACCACAACCAAAACAACCTGCCAAACCCAGCCTGAAATGACCACCAGAAAGGTGGTCACCACCAGCTGTCCCAGCTACAGATACATCCCCAAATGTTCCCCACAAAGCTCAATCCCAAACACAAGGATTTGAGACTTGGAGAGTGCACTGTCCCACTGTGGGACACACATTCCTTGACATTCACTTGTATATAAAGCGTGAGCAACACACCTGCTACATACCAAGGTGATGGCTCAGAGAGGTCAGCTCAGGGCTGGCTCCATTTGTAGTGTCATTGGAAGGATTTTAACACATGAGACATGAGGGAATTTTATAAAAAGAGAATAAACAGATTATAGAATTATAGAAGAATTTAGGTTGGAAGAAGACCTCTAAAATTGTTTCTCTCATTAACCATGTGGGGAAAAAAAAACTCTAAAATTGTTTCTCTCATTAACCATGTGAAGAAAAAGGAGAAAAAACCCACTGCATGCAGGAAGCACACCAAGATCCTGGCTGGCTGCAGCTCAGCCTCTCTGGCATTCAGAGGTGAAATGCAAAACAGTCATAAAAAATGTATGTCTCAGCTCTCACCTCAGATTGTCCATGAGCTGCAGAGCTGGTGCTGACAGGCACTGAGGCCAGCGCATGCCACGAGGATGCTCCAGCCCAGGAAACCCTGCTCAAACAGACTGTGGAAGTGGTTTTCCTTCCATGGGAAAAATGCCTTCTTTTTTTTCCTGCTCCCCTGCCTTCCTCGAGCAGATCCGTCAAGGCTGCTGGAGGGGACAGGATGCCAGACCAGATGGAGCTGCGTGTCCTGGCAAATCCCCCATTTGTTACTAACAAATGACTCCTAGGCCGAGTGTTTGAAAAGCTCTCACCGACCTGCCAAAATGAGTTTGGATTTGCCCTGGAACAGCTGGGCACGGCGAGGGAAGCAGGGAGCGACCTGCTCTCCCCACACTGCAGCAGGGTTTGGCAGCACTGCCAGCAGTTCAGGGAGATTTACAGAAGCCCAGCGCTGGGACTGGATCAACCAGGGGAAGTGCTTCCAAGCCCTCTCATTTTACAATAGCATGTAAAAGCTGTGCACTGGGTAAGAGAGAGGTACAAGCACTCAGCTGCTCCATGCAGCTCCGTGCTGGGGAGGAGGAGCTGCCCTGATCCGCACCATGCGCCCATGCCCTGCTGCACCGACCCAGGCTTGGACAGGTTTCTTCCTCTCTGTTCGTTTTTGGCTGAGTCACCTTACTTGACTTGCTTCCACTGTTCCATGCCCATGCCAAGGATTTTCATTTCCCATCTGCAGGGAAGGAGAATCTTGGAAGGTTAGGAAGAGCCAAAGTGAATATCCCAGTCAACGCCTGGAGAGTGTGAAATGCTGGCACTGCTTTGTCGCTCTCGGCATCTCCTGGGTGACCGGTGGCACCTCCATGGCTGGAGGACCTAAGGACAAGCCCAAGGACCAAGGTTCTTCCTGGAGGACCAAAGGCTACCCAAACCTGGCTGCAGAGGTGATCCTTCCTGCTCCGCTACACCCGGTTCAGCCCGTGGCTCCTTCAGCCAGGTGGGGCAGCCATGACGGGTGTGTTGCAGAGGTCCTGCTGCTGGAATACAGCTGATTCCCAAATCCCCTCAGCCACATCTCCCAGGCAGACCTGGACACCACCACGTCCCCCCTCACACCTTTTACAGCCCCATCCTGGGAACATCTCCCAAACAGGCATCAGCAGTGAAGCAACAGCCAGTTGGTTTCTCCACTGACAGCTTTCAGTCAAAACCTGAATCAAGCCTTCAGCTCCAACAGTTCCCACTCAATCCGATCTCAAGGCCAAGGTGGATGCCACAACTGTGACTTGAATTCCTGCTTCTACACCACAGCCTTTCATCTTTGCTCCCAGGGTGCACGTCCATCTGTGAGCCAAAGCCCTTTGTGTCCTTCATTTTAAAAAGCTTTGGTGCTTCCTCTGGCATCTCACTTCCATGACACAGGGAAGGTGCTCCTCATCCAGCCGCTGCATTTAAGGTTTCCTACTGTACCTACCCCAGAAATCTCTTATCTCATCCTGGTGAACAGAACTCCAGAATATTCCTGTGGGCTGGAGCCAGGAAAGAGCCATAACCCTTTCCTCTGCCTAGAGTCAGGATGCTCCCAGGCGAGGAAGATGAGGCTGAGCTCCCACAAGATGCTGAGCCAAGCCAACAGCCCAGCTCCCCTCTTCCCCCAGTCTCTTCCATGAGTACATTCCATTCATTAATCCCACAGAAATTCAGGAAGCTCCACTCTCAGAAGAAATGCTGCCATCAAGACACCAAACAGGTCTGCCTCCGTTACATTGTCCAAATTTGCCCAAATTTAAGTACCAAAACCTAATTTCTCACTGTTTCTGTTGTGAAAGGTCAGTGGAGTCACTCTACTGTCTGTAAGACAGGAAGTTTAGGAGACAAATAAAAAATTTATTCCCACCTACTCCACCCCACAGGTAGTCCATCATCACTTCAGTAAACCTGAGCTTGGAATAAAAACCCAAAACCCAGAGCTGGTGCAGCAGAGGGAGAGGACAGAGCATATCCTGTCATATTGTTCAGGTTGGACAGGGCTTGGAACAACTAGCTCTAGTGGGAGGCATGTTTCACCCCATGGCAGGGAATAAAATGACATTAACTTTATGGTCACTCCCAACCCCAACCAGTGTGGGATTCTGTGATCCCCAGTAAAGATAATCTCCAACAGCAGTTTTTCAAATAAAAGGTCAGTTGAGAGGGAAACCATGCTTCCTCTCTTCCAGAGACCAAGAATCAAACCCAGCCAGGAGTCTGATGGGGGATGCCCCCTCTTAAATTCAACAGCACTAATCTCTCTCATATTGGGGGTGTTAATAAGACAGGTGCTGGTACTCCAGTCTTTACACTGTCTCTACCTAGAAGCAACTTGGCATTTAGAAGGTAGATACAACAAACACAGTCCAGAGACCAGACTGTCCCTCAAAAGGGAGCAAACCTACCCTTCTCCAATCCTGCAGATGACCAGAGAAGCTCGAAAGGGAGAGGTTATGCAATGCAACTACAGTGTGAAAAAAAAGATTGAGCCTCCTTTCAGACCTTCTGCCACCTTGTAGTCAGCAGGCAGCAAGGCAGGTGGGAGGCCAGTGGGCTCTGTGGGCTGCAAACAGCTGATGTGGCTCACCAAGAGCTGCTCCTCCCACTGCTTCACACCAACACCCCACAGACACGCTCTACACACAGCCTCCACACAACCACTGCCCCCCCTGCTCGTCCCACCTCTCCAGCTGGGCTTCACTTTGCTGCTAACAGGTCTGGAAGACCCCAGCTGTGAGGAGATTAGGTGGGAGGGAAGAGAAAAGCAGATCTCAAGGCAGCTTAACACCTGCAGGAAGAGCTCGAGGTTAAAGGAAGCTGGAAAAGGGAGCTGAGAGCTGGGCTCCTCCAAAAACCAGCCACCAGACTCACCCTCACGCCAGAGCCAGCGCTTTGAACATGTATTAAGTGGCTATCAGATGTCCCCAACAGCCACCCAGCTCAAGCTGCAAGCAGGGATAATTGCTAATGAATGTTCCCTACACTTTGTTTTCACCATCCCTCGTCTCCCATCACCAGCTTGTCACCACCAGGAATAGCAGCAGGGCTGCCAGCCTCCCGCTCCACAGCCCACAGCAAAAGAGCAAAGGAGGGGACGAGCCAGCTCGGAGCCAGCAGAGACACAAACCCACCTTCTCTGACATCTGAGAAAAAAAAAATCCTGCTATATTTTTCCCCCCCACACCAATCTGTTACACTTTTTTCTTTCCCAATTTAGGTAAAGCCTGCAGCAGGATGCTAGGGCCATGCAGGCTCACCCAGCATTCCTGGTACCAATGCAGCATTTGGGACCCTTTGCACAACCTGATTCCATCTCCACAGGAGAAAAAAAAACATCCCAAACCCCTCGATTGCTGCACCCCTCCCCAATAAGCTGCACTGGCTCGAACCCAACTGCCGTGACCCGAAGGCAGGGGAATGGAAAGAGCAGAAGGAAAACGTCCTGGGGGGAAGCCAAACCATCACTAACGAGATGAGCTCTGCTCCGGTGCATCCGAGGCAGGAACAAAGGCACCGCGTGCACGGAGCCGCAGCTCTGCACAGCACAAAGCCCCAGCGCACCCGGCAGCTTCTCTAGCGACCCTCCAGCAGCATTCTTGCTCTCATTAAGGCCTCGGGACACAAAGGGGTGGGAACAGTCCTGGTCTCACACACGCCAGCCTGTGGAGCCCTGCAATGCAGCCTGAGCTCTCCTCTGCTTTCCTTGCCACGGGAGTGCACATCCCGGTTAGCCGGAGCGTGGCGGAGAATTGCACGCTGGAACCTGTGGTCCTTCCCCTGGTCACTGCCACTCTCTCCATCTTGCAGCTGCCGGGGGCACCAGCAGCGAGAAGGTGCTTGAGATGCTCTGCAAGATTCATGATGGAAAGGGGTGAATCACTTTCCTGGCGTGGCTCCTCAGTGAACAACAGGGAAAACACGGCTCGCTCTGCCAGGCAGCGCCGGGCCAGGACACCCGCTCCAGCCTTCATTTCCCTGCTGCTCTCCAAGAGCCTTGAAATAAAAGAGACAGCACTGGAAAGCAATGCTGTCTGGAAAGAATAAAAGCAAGCAGACCCCATGTGTTGGCAAGAGAGTTCACCATAAAATGCATTCAAAGGGGGAAAAATCATCCTGGTGGAGGCGGCATCTCCTCCGACAGAGCGGGGCTGCTGGATCCAGCAGAGGCAATAAATCAGCGCCCCCCAGCAGGCAGAAACACACACTG
The DNA here is from genome assembly GCF_017590055.1 of Onychostruthus taczanowskii. Lineage (NCBI taxonomy): Eukaryota > Metazoa > Chordata > Aves > Passeriformes > Passeridae > Onychostruthus > Onychostruthus taczanowskii. Next base: position 1,533,345 of record NW_024503679.1, on the reverse strand, counting down.
GGCTCGTCCTGGGTGTTGGAGACACCCCTTGGCCACGTACAAAAAGGGATGCAAGGGATCCCCTGGGAGCCCAACTTCCTTCACCCTGTTTTCTTGGTGATTTGTGGGAGAGGCGGATCCGCTCTTCTTTCATGCCTCATAAGCTTCATCGCTGTCAGAGACACATAACAGGTAATTAACTACTAAACAGCCATTTTCTCCTCCTCTCCGGAGGGAAATTGCTCACCATCCAGCTAGAAAATGCTTCTTCAGTGGTTTGCAAGAGGGAAAAGAAAATGGGAAGCTTTTTGGGAGTGATGGGGTGCTGCAGCCAAATAAAGGCACTTGCAGCAATGCCTGCACCATGAACACATGGATCCAGGAGAAATGAAGCCATCAAATCTGAGTGATAATGCTTAATTGGATGTGGGTGCCACTGTGCCCCAGCCACATTTGGCCTGTCACTTTTCCAAGGAGAGTGGTTCAGGAGCATCAGCTCCCTGTCATTTGTTCTAACAGCAGTGGTCTCCGTCATCTCTTTACAAGGACGTTCCCTTTGGGGAATTATCCAGCCAATTTTCCCAACACAGCTTTCACCCTGAGTGCTCCAGGGCACATTCACCTAAAGGTGACACCCAACTGCAAACAGCAGATCCAGGTTTACCTCCACTGTGTCACCTCCTGATTCAGCCCTCCAGCCCTGAAAAGTGCATGCAGAGCACCAAGCGCTTCACTCCGAGTTTTGATCACCCTCATGACATAGTCTTGCATCACACTTCCAACTCCAAGCATGTTCTCAAGCACCATCATTTAAGGTCATATGCCAACCAGCCTTTGGCCCATGAGAAATGTAACATTTTCCTAAAAAGAAACCCTAAAGTAGATCCAAGTCTCTAGAAATGCCAAATTTTCTAGCTCGAGGCAGAAACATCCAGAACATACATCCAAAGAACACTACAAGCTGTCCTTGGCCATGGAAGGGCTCAGAGATGCAGCAGAGCTGCTCCACAGAGGCTGTCTTAGCAAAGGGATGCAAGTCAACGTTCAATTCAAATCAAGAAGGAAAAAAAGTAGGATCACAAAGAAATCCAAACAAAAGCCGTCAGCCAAACTTTTGTTTGAAAGCCTGTCAGGTCTAGACTGCAACGTGTGAGGAAGGAACAGCTCGAAACCACAGCTGCTAATGGTTATGGATTTGGCAATCAAAATGTCTTTGTTAAAAAAAAGAGAAAAAAAGTTAACTGCCTGACTATTGAGGCTACAAACCGCAGCCTTGATGCATTGTTGCAGTCAACATCCTCCCTGCTGTTCCTGAGCGCTTACAGCTGCCGCTGGCAGCTCGTGTGCTGGCACATGCTCCCTGCACCAGGATGCACAAGGAATTTTGTGAGCCTGCCTTCCTTTCCCCTTCTTCCCACCACAATGCTTGGCAGCCCTCGGCTGCTCTGCCCCTCGCATGCCTGGCTGGTATGCAACAGCTCCAGGCCCAGCAGGCAGGGATGGCCATGGGATCCTTCCCTGGCAGGGCAGATCCATCCAGTGGGTGTTCTCCGCCTCCAGCCCAGAGCCACGCTCCCATCGAGGTGTCTCTACACCACAGGCTGTACTTTGATTTGAAGGGCAGGGGAAGCAATTAAAACATAGAAAGTAATAACAGGACTTTGAAATGTAGATTTAAAATTCAGACTTGTGCTGGTGCACTCCGAGCAGTCTGCTAGGGCTCCAGAGCAGTGCCAGCAGCCGCCGCTGCACACCCCAGCTCTCCCTGAACCAGCAGTGCAGGACCTACAGCCACCAACACCCTCCTGCCCTCACATCCCAGCCCAGGACAACACCCACCCATGGTAAACCCTGGAAAGGCTGGAGATATTTATAGAGCACCTGACGACCAGTTCAGGAGAAACTGGGTGGACTTGGAATAGTATTTGGGAAGGTACTAGGCTGAAAGGGCTGTTTTCATCCCTCTGTGCCAAGGGACAGCAGGGGCAGGGCTAAGCTCAGCCCCAACGTGGCACCATCAGCAAGGAGAAGGGAAAAGCAATGGGGAGGAGGAGCTGAGGGGAACCAGGGTACTTCATGGAGCTGCACCTGGCTGTATACAGTCACACTTCAAGCAGCTTCACGAAGTTCTTTCACAATCAGAGCTGGGAAGCACAGGGGTGGGACACACAACCGAGCCGGAAAACCCAAACGTTGGGAACACAGCCCTGCCCTGGCTCACTTGGGCAGCTGCCTCTCCCCATGCTGACCCTTGCTGCTGCTCCCCAAGGAGGTATGATGCCAGCACCTGCTCCCAGGACTGACTCAACCCCTCAAATGGGATGGGATCTCTCACAGGACCAGGAAATGCATTGGAGCGACCGGTCTGTTCAGGGTTAGGAAATCAGGGACACACCAACAAAAGCTTAAGCAAGCAGAGTCCCTGGGCACTCTGCATGTACTGTGGGGGTTGCATTCTGCAGCTGACACATCATTTGGGGTCACCATGGAAAGGGTGGTTACGGCTCAGCCTGGACAGGAAGGCAGTGGGGCACTTGATCTGGGGCTCCAGGTCAATTTTATCTAACCTCAGAATTTCAGGATTAAATAAAACCCAAACACCGAGAAGGCAGCAAGTATCAGTGACCACATCTGAGAGAGGGAAAAGACCCTGCCAGCTCATGAGTAGTTTTCTGAAATGGTAGCAGAGGCAAAGTCCACAGTCATCATTAATTAAGTCATATGCTTCAGCCTTGGCTTTGCTTTCTCCCTTGGGTCTAGGAAACCAGAGGAGAGGGCAAGCAGGCCTCTATCATTCAATTTCTTTGGCATGCTAATGCATTCCTAAATTAATCATCATCAAGTGACAATCTCTCCTTCATCTTAACAGCCTGAGCAGTGACCTGAGCAAACCTGCTGGCTTATGCAAGGCAGCTGGAGCCTCAGAAGAGCCTCTGATGAAAACCAAAGCACTTCCCATATGGAAAAACTCCCCCATCTCTTACCGTCTCTAATCCAAACCAGCTGCATTCCTGCTCTGCTCCCAGAACCACAAATCAGGGGATTTTGTGGGGTGAGAACCTGAATTAAAGAGATGCATCACCCTGTGAGCCAGCCTAATGCCTGACACTGCTGGATCTGGCATCTGGCTATGCAGAAAAGACAAATTCAGCTCAGGAGAATGCAGGGCCCTGTAAAGTTCAAAGGCCTTTCGTGGGTTGCAATCATTAACAACTACCTAGACTGCTCCAGAAGGAAGGATATCTGACCTAGCTAAAAATCCTTCACTGGGAGAGGTGCCTCAGGAATGAGAAGGCAAATATCCCAGTGGTGGAGGCAAGGAAGGGGCCAGGACAGCCACAGCACCACACAAACAGGCATTTGTCTCACTCGGAGCCTGCACTAGGAAACCTTTCCCTCAGGGACCAGGTCCTCATAAAAAGTCTCTATGCATTTATACTGTTCTTAGAAGTACACATCAATGTCTATGTTTGTGTTTCTCCCTCCCATTAACTCCTTAGGAAAATACTCCCAGAGGGCTATGGTTCCTTTATTTGGAGATAATCTAAACAGGCACCTTCTGGAGTCTAAATATAGAAAGCCTCTACCGTTCTTCACTCTTATCTGAGAATCTAAACCAAGTTCTGTATACTGGGCACCTGAGTTCATTTTTCTTATTGCTTTTTTCAACAGGGAGGGAAGAGGAGGCCAAGAGTTTAAACCCAAATTTCCTGAGTGGGAAAGCTGGAACCTATTTAAATGATAGCTGCAATCTCGTGGCACAAAAATAGCTTCTACATGTTCCCTGAGCAGATTTAGGACACTAAGTGATCACCTAGAAATGGAAAATAAACACTTAACTCCCATCAAACATAATTAGCCAATATTTCAGCCTGGTATAATAGCTCCATCCAGGTACTGGCGTGTGTCTGCGCTCAAAATAAGCCAAACACACCTATCAAGCACCAAAACAGCAGCAGGAAACACTCTTTTTCCAGCTAAATCGTCTCAGATCAAAGCCATTAGCAAAATGAACATGGACTTCAGGGCACATGGAAACGGCATCAATGTAAACACTTCCCTGCTGGCTTTAGTCCTGTGCCAAGGCCTGCCTGCCCCGTCCCACAGATCCCAAGTGGGAGCTGCTGAAGTCACTGACACCTCGTGCAGGAAAACAAGGGCAGCTCCTTGCTCTGCTCAAGGTGTCAGTGACGTCAGCCCCGGAGCAAGGAAAAGCCTTAGTGAACACTTGGATCTCCTAGGGGGAAAAAAGTTTCCAGGTCACCTCTAGCTGAAAAGTGTAACAAAGGAATCATTCTGGTCTTGAGCAGGGATTTTTGGGTTGCTGCCAGGAAGAGAAGGAAATGAGCCCAGAATGTACTCTGAGGAGGGGCGAGATGTGCAAAGCTCAACTGGAAATCCTGAGATTTCAGAGGGATCTCCAGGCACCAGGCAACCAGGGCTGAGTTTAGGCTGCAGCTCCTGCTGCAGGTCCCTGCAAACAGGACAAGTGATGCTGGACACCTGGCTGGACCCTCCTGCCTGAACACAACTTCTGCTGCCAGAGCAGCTTCAAGCCAAAGATCACAGCTCTGAGCAGCAAGATGTGGTGTAAATAACCTCTGACTGGAAGAATTGATTTATTTTTCATGTGGGAAAGAGACCCAGAGGAGCAGATTTAACTAGTTCATGCAATAGGCAGCATAACTGGGATTAGGGTACCTGACGTGCAACTGATCCCAATCCCAAGGACATCTCTACTCTCCCTCTGCTCCCTGCCAGCTCCAACACTACAGATCCTGTTCCATCATCACTTCCCACACATCCTCAGGATCTGCAAACCATCTCAGCAACGTCAGTCGGGCCTCAAATGCTGCAGGTAGGGCAGAGGAAGGTAGGGACCGCCCCCTCTCAGTGGTGATGAAAGGCCAGGCTTACATGTGCAGCAAAAATGTGGTTAAATAACCACTCCCTGGTCATAATGCAAGAGCTCTGGCAGGGAATGGGTCTCACTCTGCTGGGGCAGCATTGCTTAATTTTGGTTTTTTGAGCACAAGTGAAAAAAAAAAAATTAAATGAGGATAATGACAGAAAAATACCAGCAGGGTGCCACAACATCTTCATTAGCAACTTGAGAGAGGATGCAAACAGCAGAAAAATTAAATCTGCAGACAGTGCTAAACAGGGAGTGGGTGACAGCAGTGAAAGGGCCGAGAGGTAACGGGAGAGTTGCAGTGGGGACAGACCACGAAGCCATGGAATTACAGATTGGGTTAAGTTGGAACCGACCTTAAAGCTCACCTCATTCCTCTCCCTGCCATGGGCAGGGACACCCTCCACTAGACCAGATTGCTCCAAGACCTGTCCAACCTGGCCTGGAACACTTCCAGGGATGGGGCAGCCACAGTTTCTCCGGGCAGCCTGTGCCAGGGCCTCACCACCATCTCAGGGAACAATTCCTTCCAAATATCCCATCTAACCCTGCCCTCTGGCAGTGGGAAGCCATTTCCCCATGTCTTGGAACTCCTTGTCCCAAGACTCTCTTCAGGTCTCCTGGAGCCCATTTAGACACTGGAAGGGACTCTAAGGCCTCCTCAGAGCCTTCTCTTCTCCAGGTTGAACGCCCCCCAGGATGAAGAAAAACAGACCTAACACCAGGAACAGTCTCCCTTGCCTATGGGAACAAATAGTCACAAGAGTCAAACCAAACTTACGTGGCTGCCAAAAAACACTGGATCGCCATCAAAACACCATGAGCAAGCCAGGAACTATTTCATCCTTGGGAGGTTGGTATAACCTGCAAGTGAGGCTCACCCTGCACTTGTGAAATGATTTCTTCTGGAACATGCAGGAGCCTCAAACAGGAGGTGGTGAGGAGGAGAGGTGTGAGTCAAAGCACAGCGCCTGGAAAAGCTCCACGAGAGCTCAATCCCTGAGAGGTCTCTGCTCTGCATCACCTCCCCTCGCCTGCTCACACATTCCTTGAAAATACCCAATGTTTCTGCATGCCCTAAGTGGTGAAAAAGCATCATGTTCCTTGCCTTTCTGCCTGAGCTACAAGAAATCTTTGCACACTGGGAACTGGCTGGATCACAGTGCTGACACTGCTGATGAACCCGGGCTGAAACAGCCACGTGAGCAACAGGAATTTCTTACTCCTGGCGAGACCCAACTCAGATTTCTGAGCTGGTGCTGCACACTTTGTCATCTTGCTGACAATTGCAATTAAATTCAGCTCAGCTTCCTTCAGATGCACTTGCTGCTCCTGAGAGCCGAAAAAACCAGACATTTCCTCCGAAAGCAACTGCAGAAAGACACACATCTCTGGATTTTAGCTCACAAGTGAGGGAATTTACTGCTGCTTAAAGGAATCCTGGGATACAACAGACAAAATCCCTATTAAAATGCAGGAAATTAGGGAGTATAAGTAGTTTGGAATACGGAAGCAGCAAAAGCCAGAGAAATGCAACAGCATTGAGGAGAAAGGGAAATCTGTCACTAACAGGTTGGATAATGGTGCTCCTGGAATACACTGCTCTGCCTCCAGTCCCTCTGTGGCCAAGCAGTGCTCACAAACTGGGAGGGATTTCCAGAGAATGTGGCTAATTGTGAAAGTCCTCCCTGGGAAGACTCAAGCTGGTTACCTACAGCACAATTCCCAGATCAGAGATGCTGTCACAGCCATTCTACCAATGCCTGAACAACACATCCACATAGGAAGAGGAGAGATTTTGACAAACAGAAAAGTACTTGTAGGAGACCAAGATCTATTTTTCCACCACTGTTACAAACAGCAGGAGATGGACAGGAACCTACACTGAAGCCAAAACTGCAAATTAGTGGATGCTACAAAAGAAAATGCCTACAATGGCCTCAGTGCCCCTTCCTCTCTCTCTCCCAAGGCCTGTTCCCATACAAAGCCATATACTCCTGTCGGTTTTATGGTATTCCTGTCCCAAAGCTCCCTCTGCTGCTCATACTCTAACTTCTCTGCCTTCCTCCTCTGATTAAGAGACACAATCTCATCAGAAATACACTCCCTGTCTTTCCAGGTATCTCTCCCAGATAAAAACCTCACAGGGTTTGGGAAAGCCAGAGGAGCACTCCCTGAAAAACAGCCCCAGCTCCTGCTGCCTCTGCAGCTTTTCACAGGAAGATCATCCTGGTGGATTCCTTCCCAAGGAACCCATCTATTCCACCTCACAAGATGGTCATGGTTTAGTGATTCCCACCAGACCAAACCACAAGCACAAGGAGCAGTGGAGTGAGTAGGGATGAAATAGGATCAGGAACAGCCGTGCTGTGCTTGCTGCTAAGCCCAAGTTTTCTAAGTCCATAAAACACACCGCTAGGAAAGCTCCTGCTCCAGATTTTGTGAGCATGGAGTCAGTCACAGCATCAGACTCAGGTCCCAGAAGGTCTCTAGTCCAGCCTCCCCACCGAAGCAGGGCCAACACTGAATTCAGGTGAGGCTGCCCACAGCTTTGTCCTCTGGAGTCTTGAAAATTTTCCCAGGTGAAGATAGTTCAACCCCTTAGGCAATGCCTGCCCCACTGCTGGGTCATCCTTATGGTAATTTGTTTCCTTAAGCCACATTGAACCCTCCCCTTTCAACTTATGACCCTCCTGCCATCTATGTCAGCTCAGAGCCCAGCTCTGTCTCCCAACAATCTCCTTGCAGGAAGTGGAAGATCTCTGTGTCTCCTGCCTCTCCTCACAGGGCTCCAGCCCCTAACCACCTTTGTGGTCTCCATGGGATTTGCTCCAGCTTAGCAACAATTTTATGGTGACCCAAGTATTCTATATGTGGTTAACCACTGCAAAGAGGAATAATACTTCTACTGGTTTGGACTCCTCTGGAATTTGTGCCTACTCTAGGACAGCAGGTTAATAGATACTCTCCGCTCTATCTATTGGATCCAAGGTTATTGGTTTAGTAAAGTATGAGTTTATTCTTAGGCAAATCCACACTTGCTATTCCTAATGTCCTCTTCCTCCATGTGCCCAAAACTGCCTTCCAAGAGTAATCTCTCTACAAGGTTCCCAAAGACCAAGGTGAAGCTAACTGGCCTGAAGTGTCCAGATCTCCTTCCTTCCCTTTCTAACCACGGGTGCAACAGTTACAAAGAGTCCTCTCCTGGTTTTCGTAAGGATCCCAAGCTAAGAGTGGCCTCACAAGGCCACCTACCAAAGCTCTCAGCATATCTGCACACAAATCATCATCACCCATGGACTTTTATGGGTAGAGATTTCTCAAGAGATTCCTGATTCCAGCCTTGCTTCACTACAGGTAGTCCTGTGGCTCTCCTGTCCATCCTCCCTGGTGGGAAAGAGCTCACCTTTAATGGCTCCATCTCCAGGTCACTCAGTGCCCCAAACAGGGCACAAAACTCACCAGCTAGGCCAGTGTGACATTACCAGTGAGGCCACTGTGACCTGCAGCTCCTGCAAGAAGCACCAGGCAGATCCAGCAGCCCTGGACCATGATGCCCCTGCACAGGCCAAGCCACTCTCTCCTAGACCAGTGCCACTGGCACCACAGGGCAGGGACAAGGTTCCAAGGCACAGCACCACCATTGTGGCAGAGTTGTCCATGTTTCCATGCTGTCCTGAATTGCCAGGCACCCTCATGTCCTCTGCCACCTGTGTCTTCTCAACACAATCTAAAATTTCCACTCAATGTCTTCTCCAGAGGCAAGTTCCACAGCTTTAAAAACCTGCTGGTTAATCCAAGCATGGAAAGGTTCATTTCTGTACTCACCTGCTCCTGAAATTGCTCTTGTGATAAACAATCAGTCACGTCCACACAGCCCAGGAGGCATCCTGAGGGATAATCACTTGGAAATTCCACATCTGCAGCAAAAGAAACAGCTCTTCAGGGAGCCCATATTCCCACACACAGCTGGGGTCTTCCAATCCCCAAGTGCCATTCCCTCCCCTCCAGGCACCTCTACTCTTTGAGGCACAAGAACACATACAGCAATTTTAACACTTTTTGGGTGCCTTTTCCAGGTGAGGATCTTCCTCATAAAGGATAGGGCTTGGAAATTTAATTTTATATATAGCATTCCCTACTCAGCAGAGAGGGATTTCTGACATTGCTCATTATGTGGCTGAATGTACCAAATCACTCCAAGAACCAAGGAGAGGAGCTCACCTTTCCGGAGCAGCATTCTGTAGGTGGCCTCCAGTTCTGAGATTTCCTGAGGGGAAGGTCTTTTAGCAGTAGCTGCAATCCATAACCTCCCTCGATGAGATGTGTACCAGGTCCTGCCCTCCACCCTAGAGAACAGAGGAAAAGGTAGGACTAAAACTTCAGCAGAAACCACCCTCATTTTCATTCCAACACCATCAATTCCTGCTGCTAAGCCTTGCCCTGATTATCCCAACTCAAGCAATGTGTCAGGACCACAAAGAAAAGCTGAGATAGGCAAAAAACAATGACACAAATAAAGCAGAGCGTATCCTCAGGGCTTTAGAGGACCTCAATCCCCAGCAGAGCCAGCAGAACACATATACAGGACAATCTGCTCACACAAGTCCCTTACAAGCTCCCAAAGTCACACAGAAAAATCAAGGGAGAAGGGATTAGGTCTGCATGGAACAGCTGTCCGGAGATCCTGGAATTCTGCAGCTGTACAGAGTCACTGGAGCATGCCCAGAACACCTGGATGAAGAATCCTGACACATTAAGATTTACAGCATCTTTAACTTGGGAAGTGAAAAAGCTTTGGTCTCCGAAATGAGAAATGTGGTGAAGAAAAAAAAAAGCTAAAGAAGATTCTTTGTTCACTATTAACAGTAGCAGCTCCTTTTTGTAACCCAATTCCCAGCCCAGGGGGAAAAAGGCAGTGGCGAGGGTTGGGTTTCTTTTAAACAAAGCCTGGTGCCACTGTTGCCTTCTTTATGCTGAACAAAAAAACCCAGAAGAACATACTTCAAGTGATTACCTTATTTGCTTTTCAAATTCCACACAAGAACGCCCCTATTATAGCAGTGAAATCTCAGCCTCTCTCTACACTCACCCACTGTGAAGAAACCTGTCCCTTACAGGTTAGGTACTACCCCCAAAAAAAAAATATTCTCCAACTCCTCAACCCACTGGAAGAGGAAGCACAGCTTCCACACCTGGAGGTATCCCAGGTATCAGTCATTGCACAGGGCCAGTGGGACCACAGAGATCCTCTGAGGAACACAACTTCCCACCTCCCCTGTGGAGCAGGAGCTGCCAGGGATACCTTCACCTTTTGATTCCTCTCACAAGCAAGGAAGCCCAAGGCTGGTGCAGGCTGAGGCACCAACCATCATCTGAGATCTCCTGCAGCTCTCGGTCCTGAATCCGCAGCCGGTTCCGCTCCAAGCCAGACTCACTTCCAGCCTCCATGGAACGAACAGTTTTCCTTTGTGGGAGCAATCCAGTTTGGTCCACCCACTTGAGAGTGTTCAAAAGAAACAGAAAAAGGTTAGCACTTCTCCAGGAGTAATGTGTGAAAATCAAGTGCAAATCCTATCTGAAGTTTTCTTTCATTACCCTTATGCTCTTTGGAAAATGGGAATCTGGCAGAAAAGGCTTCAAAAAATAGAGGTGAAAGGGTGACACAGCCTTAGGCTGACTCAGAAATTCTTCTGCATGCCTGAAAAGGAGGCAGGATGCTAAACTCCAGTAAATGAACCCACCAGGATCAGGGCATTGTCAAACCTTCTCTGTCCCAAACTGAGATGGCCAATGAGCGACATGGGAGGAAAGAGGGGGCAAAAAACAAGGGGAAACAGGGGGAATGGCTTCCCACTGGCAGAGGGCAGGGTTAGATTGGATATTAGGGAGAAGTTCTTTACTGTGAGAGTTGTGAGATACTGAAACAGGTTGTCTAGAGAAGTCACCCCATCTCTGAAAGTGTTCTTGGCCAGGTTGGACAGGGCAGCCTGGTCTGGTGAAGGGTGTCCCTGCCCATGGCAGGGGATGGAATGAGACTGTCTTTAAAGTCCCTTCAACTCAAACCATCCTGTGATCTTCTCCCCAGAAGTTCCCCTTCTACAGACATGCTGGAACTGACAATTCTCAAGCTCAACTCCCCAGAATTAGTCACTACTCTGGAATAAATCACATAAGCCCCACTGACCAAAGGAGCAGGCTGGAGGAGACGGGGATTCACCAAAACCCCAGAGTTTGGTGTCATCTCTGCCCCAGGGCTCCTGGCTGGCTCGCTCAGTGCGCCACAGCTCATGGCTGCAATGGTCTCATCCAGTCTGCAAGCACAAAGGAGAGGGATGAACATTCCCTGCTTCCCCTGGGAACATCTCCCTTCTCCCCACACACCCTGACTCAAAGCATTTTTGCCCCATTCCCCCAATTAAATTACTTCCTTGCTCAGTCTGATTTCCAGTTTGAGCAGTCACTGCTCTCTAGTGCAGAAACTCAGCTTGGTGTGAATTTGAGCTCAAGTGGCTCTGTTGAGACAGGCCTCCTTAAACACCTCTTTCCCAGGCAGCTTTAGCAGGCGTGTCAGACCACTCTCCATAAGGATTTGCACTTCCTTGCTCTCGGGCACGCTGCCAGCCCTCACTCACTTGCTGTGGTACTCAGCCATGTTGTTGTCTTCCTCCAAGATCTGCCTGCCAGCGAAGTCGATGGTGATTTTCTTGGCCAGCCGAGAGGCGTGGCGCAGCTCCCGCAGCTCCTGCTCCCTCTTCTGGAGCGCTTCCCTCTCCTGCTTGGAGAGCCACTGGTTGGAGTCCGTGGCAAAGTAATCCGACTCGTCATCAATGACCTGCGTCCGACGCACGCTGGGAGAGCAACCCCCACAGGAGAAGATGAGCACAGTGGGACCACAGCAGAGCCTCAAACCCACCCTCTAACCTGCTCTTTCCCATCCCTCTGGAGAGCTGGACTGTCAGGGACAAAAAGCAAGAACACCCAAAAGGGATCTATTCCACAGAGTCACTCCTCTCCTGTCCCACTCAAATGCCACAGTTAAGGTGACAGTTGCTGCAGTCTGGGTTTTAGAAGGAATTCCCAATGTTTCTGCTAAAGGCACCTCACCTGCCAGGTCATTTATACTATTCATGACAGTCTCCCACCTAGTATCTTACCTTGTCCTATCAAATTCCAGCAGCTTGTCTTTGTGCTTCACAGCCATCTCCAGGCCTGACTTGAGTCTTGCTTCCTGCTGAGGCAGCAAGCCTTTGCTTATGGCATCCAAATTCCCTGAACTTTCGGCACCTGAGGCACAAAACAAAACACAGCTCAGCAGTCAGTGTGTCAAAGCCATTTGGGTGAGCCAAGCTGCAGAAATGCTCCCTAAACTAAATGCCATGCCAGGAGGTAAAAGTACAGCTTTGCAGTAAGATCAGCATCTTTCCAGGGAGGTTGAAGCCACAATTTTCCCTCAAGCCCATTTCAAAGACTCATTCCTCCAAAGAGGAGGAATCACTTAAATATCACAGTGATAAAGTCTGGGTAAAGTTTAAGGAGAAGCTCTTGGCCTTTGGTTTTCCTTCACTCTTCCCTAACAATTTGGGCAGTCAAAATCCCTCCCATCACCAACCATGGGCCTCGGGTCACAGAATCATGGAATGGTTTGGGTTGAAAAGGACCTTAAAGCTCATCTCATTCCAATCCCTGCCACGGTGCAACACCAAGGACACCTCCCACTATCCCAGGATGCTCCAAGCCCCATCCAACCTGACCTGGAACACTTTCAGGGATAGGACAGCCATAGCTTCTTTGGAAAACCAAAGCCTCTGTGAGGGTAGTGTGCCAGAGCCTCACTACCCTCACAGAGAAGGATTTCTTTCCAAAATCCAATCTAAATTTCTTATCTTTTAGTTTAAAACCATTCCTTCTTGTCCTATCACTACAGGCCCATTTAAGTAGTCCCTCTCCCTCCTTTTCAAAAGCCCTCTAGGCACTGGGAGGGGCTTTAAGGTCTGGAGGCTTTTCTTCTTCAGCAACAACCCCAGCTTTTTTAGGAGTCCCCTCCTAAAAGCCAAACCCTTCCCACATGTTGTTACCCCCACAAAGAGTCTTTTGCCCAGGACAGACTCCAAGGAGACCCAGAGCCTTCTACTGCTGCTTGTGCCTCCCACAAACAATATCCTGTTCTGACACACCACACCAGATTCTCCAAACCAGCTGTTTCCAGAGATGGAGAAATCTATTCCCAGCAAACGCTCTTCCTTCTTACACCTCCTGGCAAGGGGTCCAGACCCACCCAACCAACAGGGAACAACCAAAGAAAACCACAAAAAAAGGTTTGAACCCAGGCCACAATGGAACAAACCAGTGCATTTCACCACACTGGGAAATGCCTTCTTTTCAGGGAAACAATTGCCTGTATTTCCCTTTGGTCACTGATCCACAATTTTTACTCCCAAGACAAACAACAAATCACATTCCAGCTTTTACCTACACAGAGAACAAAACAAGAGCTGGCATGGGCAGGAGGGAAAGAGATAAAACAGGTAAGAAAAGGGATCCTGAAGTATGCTAACATCTGTATTGGAAGGGTAGAACAGACTGGCTGGAGCTCTCAAGGACTTCCATCCTCCTGCCATCTCCACAGCTCTAAGGAGAAGCCCAGATCTGGAGTAAATATCTCCCCAGCTCCTCAGCAAAGTGTATTTTCCAACCAAGAACACCACGACCTTGGCTGTAGTTCAGCTCAACTCAGACAAACATCCCCACAATGCACAGGTCCTCGCTGGGACACTGGATAGTATTTCCTCTTGCTTTCCTTGGCTCTGTTCCTATTTCTAGCTCCCAAGGTAAGTGTGAGACAAGAAAAACCATTAGAAAATATTAACCACCACCTCTCTAAGCCCAGCAACTCAGACAGCAGCACTTTATCTTCCACAGGAGACTTATCCTAATTTTCAAGGACTGCTACAATGATCCAGTTCATGAGATTGGTTCTGGAATGCTGAATGAGCAGCCCTGGGGCCTCAGGGAAAGGACACCACACGCTGCCATTTGACACTTGCCACTGTCACCTCTGCTGAAGCCTGGAAATGATGCCTAGGGCTTGCAGGAGGAACCAAGGAACCAACTCCCAATCCATCTCTTTAATGCCAGACAAAGGGCAGCAATGAGGGCAAATGGTTCAGTGAAGTCTGAAGTAAATAATGCACACAAACATTTGGATTCATCCTATTCTGGGTATGGAATAGCTACCGACCTGCCATGAGCTTCTTCAGCAGCTTCTGGCTCTTGTTGGAGTCCCGCTGAAGAATGTCCTGCTCTTCTTTAGTGCACACCTGAGGAAAAGAAGGAAATAAAGGCTTGGGAAGGACATCACATGGGAAGGATGCCACAGCTTGACCAGTTTCAGAGTCCTGGACAACAGCTCTGTTTAAAGTGCCAGTGACAATCTACACCTCCTTCTCTTCCCCACTGCCATGGGGAGAACCTTGGAAGGTTGTTCTTTACTAAAAGACAAATGTAGTTTGGTCTCTCCCGGTTCTGTGGGTGGACATGTTGCTGTACAAGAAATGAGCTCAGAACCATCCCAGGCAGAAACACAACCCTTCACTCAAGATTTTTTCTCTCCTCCTTGGCCACTGAGAGTTAAACTGATCTTTCAAAATAGCAACCAATCTGCTTTAAAACATTTTGCTCTACCCAATTAATGTTTTCCTCTCACATGAAGAATTTCCTCTGCCATCAATAACTTGTTCCCTTTCTCCAAAAGGTGCCCTTTGAACTAAATCTGGGTGTTAACAGGTATCCCAAAGGATCTATATCATGCAAGAGTTGAAGGAAAAGCAGGACACTGCCCCTGATAAGGTGACCAGGGCTGTGCCTGGGATGGGGCTGAGGGCTTACAGAGATTTTGTCACTGCAGTGACATACAGGAGATGGGTGTTAACAGGTATCCCAAAGGATCTATATCATGCAAGAATTGAAGGAAAAGCAGGACACTGTCCCTGACAAGGTGACCAGGGCTGTGCCTGGGCTGGGGCTGAAGGCTTGCAGATTTTGTCACTGCAGTGACACACAGGAGACTATCAGAAACCAGACAAGCTCCAAAGCCATGTAAATTTTAGGGGAAACCCTCCTAACAGGTTGTTTCTTTCCCTGATTCAGAACTCTGCAAGATGAACTTCTACCTGAAGGGCTAATTCAGCTAACTTCTCCAGGTCCAAGCGGGGCACAGAATTCACAGAATCACTGGGTTGGAAGAGACCTTAAGGATCATGGAGTCCAACCCATGCCCTAACACCTCAAATAAATCAAGGCACTGAGTGCCACATCCAGTCTTTTTTAAAACACATCCAGGGACGGTGACTCCTCCACCTCCCTGGGCAGGCTATTCCAGAAGTTCATCACTCTTTTCATGAAAAGCTTTTTCCTGATATCCAACCTAAATTTCCCTTGGTGCAACTTGAGACTGTCCTCTGGTTCTGTCAGTGCTGCCTGGAGAAAGAGCACTGACAGAACCCCACCTGAGCACAGTCACCTTTCAGGGAGCTGTAGAGTGATAAGGTCACTTCTGAGTCTCCTTTTTTCCAGGCTAACCACCCCCAGCTCCCCCAGTCATTCTCACAGGGTTTGTGCTCCAAGCCCCTCTCCAGCCTCTTGCCCAGTAACTTGCTGAAACTCCCTGGTCACTCACCAGGGCCCCACAGAAGAGGCAGGGCCCGGAGCCCTCCTGCTCACAGACAATGCGCCCGCACTCCAGGCAGTTGTTGATGAGCTTGTGCTTCTGGCCCAGGCACTCGCAGGCGTGGCGGCCCGGGATGAGCACGGCCAGCCTGTCCTGCCCCTCCCTGGTGTACAGGCTGACATACTTGGGCTTCTTCTTGGAGGAAATGCTACCGCCGCTGACCCCACTGCTGCTCTCCTGGGCCTGGAAGGAAAAAAATAAACAAACTGTGCTGCCAGTGCAGCACTGGCAGCAGAGCCAGCACTGACCCCTGGGCAGGCCAGGAGGTTCAGACAAGTGTTACTCTGCCTCAGTGGAATGACACTTGGACCAGACCCCAGACTGAGCAGAAAGACAAGCTCAGGCCTGCCAGAAAAGCTCCAAGGAATCCAAACAAAGCAAGGACACCAGGATGCACTCAAAGTCTGCCACCCATGCCAGCTGGAGCTGGTGGGATTTGGGCAGTGAGCACTGCTCTCTGTGCAACCTCACACCTGTTTAACAGCTCCAAACAGCAGCTCAGCTACTCCTGATGCCTCAGGTTTAGCTTTTATATTTTTCAGATTCTATTCTGCTTTAGTGTGCAAGTCTAGGCTTCATATTAGGAGATAGCAAGCTCTCTTCACAGAGCAGACAAAAAAATTCCCCTGTCCTGGGGACCCAAGGACAGCCAATACAGATCTCAGGCCCAAGAACACAAAAAACGTGGGCCAAAGAGAGAAAAACAAGCAGGATGGGACTGCATGGGCTAAAGCTGTAATTGGGCAATTAACTCCAATATGCAAATGGACCAGAACTTAGAAAAGTGTGAGACCCCATGACCTGTGGTCCATTTTGTGGCCATTTTAGGTTGTGCTGCCCAAGGTGGATCCATTGAGGCCTTTTAATAAATCCCTACTTTACTCTTTAGCTCTGTCTAGTCTCTTTACTAGGTCAGCCTTCACAAGGCATCACTCCCAAGTTCATTTGCCTCAGGTTTAGCTTTTATATTTTTCAGATTCTATTCTGCTTTAGTGTGCAAGTCTAGGCTTCATATTAGGAGATAGCAAGCTCTCTTCACAGAGCAGACAAAAAAATTCCCCTGTCCTGGGGACCCAAGGACAGCCAATACAGATCTCAGGCCCAGCACAAACAATGTGGGCCAAAGAGAGAAAAACAAGCAGGATGGGACTGCATGGGCTAAAGCTGTAATTGGGCAATTAACTCCAATATGCAAATGGACCAGAAATTAGAAAAGTGTGCGCCCCCGTGACCTGTGGTACATTTTGTGGCCATTTTAGGTTGTGCTGCCCAAGGTGGATCCACTGAGGCCTTTTAATAAATCCCTACTTTACTCTTTAGCTCTGGCTAGTCTCTTTACTAGGTCAGCCTTCACAAGGCATCACTCCCAAGTTCATTTCCAAGGATTATTTAGATTCCCTGTTTGTAGCTGTGCACCCTGGGTACGCCTGCCCCCAGACACAGTTGGGGGTGGCAGCAGGGCATTCACTGCCATGTCACCTCCCAGCAGCTTCCCCAAATCCCACCTGGCACAGCCACCTCAGCAGAGGTTTTCCACACAGGAGAGTTCAAGTACTGAGCTGTAAAATAAATTCTGCTCCTCCTTCTGTGACCTGGCCTCAGTGGTTCCATGATTCACCTCTGAGTTTCAATCTGGTTTAGTGACAAGGAGATGCAGCATTTCCAGTCCCCCCAGTAAAGTCCAACTGGTTTTAATGCCACTGCCAGATTCAAGCACTGCCACCACAAAATAAACCCAAAACAGGATAAAGTGACTTTGGCAGATCTTTCTCACTTGTTTGGTTTTTTTTACATTTTAATTAAGTTAGACGTTAACTACAAGGAAATGGAACATCACTGTCCACTTTTAACCCACCAATTCAAAAATGTTGTGGTTTATCCTATAAACACTTTTACAAATACTTTCAGCCTTTGCAGCCTCCCTGCCCCAAAAAGTTCCATTTAAAAATGTGAAATCAAGTTCCACTCCTTACTCAGGAATTGCAGCATTTCTCAGGTTTTGGTGTTTCTATGCTCTTATTCCACAGTTTCTTTCTGAAGTATTTTGGTTGCTAATTAAAGCTTTAATTGGCGTGACTGAGATAGTTTAAATACAGTAGGAAAGGATGTTCTAACTACTTGGTGGCTTAGATTCCCCACCCTCATATCTGATTCAAAGAAATCCTTTTTATTCCTAATTACAGCCTCAACTTTCTTCACCTGCTCTCTCCCCTCAGGCTTTCTGGGGGAGACAAATCCATGCTGGCATATTTGCTACCTGATGATTATTTTACTCCCAGTTACAGACACAACCTTTCTCCCCAGCCTGGATACCATAGAAACATGGAAATGGTCAGGTTGGAAAAGCCCTCCAAGATCACAGAGACCCATCAATAACTCTCCCTCCTTTCCTCTCTCTCCCACCTCCCTCCTTTTCCCTCTTCCTCCTTCCTCTCTCTCTTCCTTCCTCCCTGCCCAAGTGCCACATCCACACGTTTTTGAATCCCTCCATGGATGGTGACTCCACCACTGTCCTAGACAGTCCCTTCCAGTATCTGACCATGGTTTCCATGAAAATTTTTTCCCTAATATCCAACCTAAACCTCCCCTGGCACAGCTTGAGGCCATTTCCTCTCATCCTGTCCCTTGTCTCCTTGGAGTAGATGCCAACCCTCACCCAGCTGTCCCTCCTGTCAGGGGGCTGTGCAGAGCCAGAAGATCCCTCCTGAGCCTCCTTTTCTCCAGCTGAGCCCCCCCAGCTCCCTCAGCTGCTCCAGCCCCTTCCCCAGCTCTGTTTCCTTCTCTGGACACACTCTAGCACCTCACTGTCTTTCTTGTGAGGAGCCCAAAACTGACCCCGGGATTTGAGGTGTGGCCTAAGCAGTGCCCACCTGGGCACTGACACATCCCAGACACTCCTTTCCACCTTCCAATCACACCTTCACCAGTGTCTGACACCCCCTTTCCCCAGGTTCCAAGCCTTTCCAGTGACCCCCTGCCCCCCACTCACCTTGGCCAGGTCCAGTGGGGTTTTCACCTCCTCCCCGTGAGCACTGGGCTCGCTGTACGCCGGGGTCTCCTGCTTGTTCCGCCCTTTGCGCTTCCCCTTCTTCCCTTGCTCCCCAGCCCGTGGCACTTCCAAAGCCTCTGGGAGTGTGAGCAAGCACAGAGAGAGGCTGGGTTAGTGCCAGCAGAAGAAAGATGTCCCTGGACTCCACTTCATGACTGAAAATGTGTGGCAGCAGCTCTCTGGCCACGGAGAGCGGGCACAGACTTTCCCAGAAAAAATCCTGGGAAGCTGTGCAGAAGCTGTGGGAAAGTCAGAGGAAAAGAATCCAAACAATTATTATCTCTCTTTCTGTAAGCACTGTTTATAGATATGGTTCTCTAGAGTGTGTTACTGATAGCCACCAATAGTGTGGGAGAGGTTTTCAGGTCTTAGGTCCACCAGTGTTTCTATAAGAACTGTAGAATTCTAATAATAAAGTGTGTTTCATGCCTTCTGGGTCACGGAGCCAATGCTAATTATTACCCAGCTGGGGGCCTGCTACCACAAAAACAGGTTTTAAAGTGCCCCATAATCAGGAATGGGATGGTGTCCATACAGGGATTTATGGCATGGAATTGTTTGTAAGCACAACAACCGAGTTTATTTGGGAGTTTCCCGCTCTGCACCACTCACCGTCCTTTTTCCGGTAGGCTGGGAAGGGCTCGGAGGGCAGCTGGGCAGATTTCCTCCACCTGCTCAGCAGCTCTTCCACAAACCAGCTCTTCTTCCCGTCCGTGCCCTGAACAAGGTCAACAACGTACTCGCGGATCTCATCCTCGTTTGTGATGGACAAGATGTACCTACGACGGGCCGGGGTGGAGAAAAACGCGTGAGGGGGCGGACGGCCCGCGGTCTCATCGCACACGTGTGTCATTTATCTTTCCTTTTCCGATCCCGTTTCTGTGGAGACCGTGGTAAGACCATGGCAGGAGGTGGCACGATATGACCTTTACTATCCCTCCCAAGCAAGAGCAATCCGTGATTCTGTCATCCCACATCCCACCTTCCGCCACTTCCCCGCGCGGAATCTCCACCCGAGCGACAACCCCGGGCACACTCCCGACAGCCGCTCTGACACACCGTGTTTGCTCCGTGCTGGACCGAGGAGCCCCTGCCAGAGGCCAGGAGCGCCCCGCCGGGCCCCGGCCCCGCTCACCTCACCACGTCCTCGCCCACGTCCAGCCCGAAGTCCCCGCGCAGGTGTTGGACGCACCAGGCCAGGAGCGCGCTGGGCGCCGCCATCTTCCGCGGGGGACGGGAAACGGCGACGCACCGCCCGACACCCTCCCCTTCCTTTCCCTTCCCCCGGGAACGCGGCCGCGGAGCGACCGTTCCGGGACCGGTTCATAGAGTCCGGGAATAGTTTTGATTGGACAGGACCGTAAATTCCATTTTATCCCATTCCATTCCATTCCGTTCCATTCCATTCCAACTCCGCGCCATGGGCAGTGGCCCCTCCCGCTAGGCCAGGTTATTCCAAGCCCCGTTCAGCGCGGCCTTGAACACTTCCAGAGATGAGGCAGCCACAGACGCTCTGTACACCCCGCGTCACCGCCTCGCTCCCCTCCCAGGGAATTTCTTCCCAAAATCCCGCCAGGGCAGAGGAGAGCGGGAAGGCAGCGGGACGAGGGCGGCCCCGCGCTCCATTGGCGGGCTGTGGCCAATGGCACTGCCGGGGCGGGGCTGGGCCGGGCAGTGTCGGGCCGGGATGGCGCGGACCAAGGTGGATCAGCGTGGACGAGCCTTCCGCAAGGGTGCGGGGACGGGCCGGGCAGGGCCGGGCTGAGGGGGGTTCCGAGCGGGAAGAGAACGGCACGGGACGGGCTGAGGGGGTTCCGAGCGGGAAAGGAAAGGAACGGGACGGGACGGGCTGAGGGGGTTGCGAGCGGGAAAGGAGCGGGACGGGCTGAGGGGGTTCAGAGCGGGAAAGAACGGAACGGGACGGGACGGCACGGGCTGAAGGGGGTTCCGAGCGGGAAGAGAACGGGACGGGCTGAGGGGCGTTCCGAGCGGGACGGGACGGGCCTAGGGGAGTTCCGAGCGGGAAGGGGACGGGACGGGCAGGGCTGAGGGGGTTCCGAGCGGGACGGGACGGGCTGAGGGGGTTCCGAGCGGGAAAGGAACGGGACGGGCAGGGCTGAGGGGGTTCCGATCGGGACGGGCTGAGGGGGGTCCGAGCGGCGCTGCTGAGCCCGCTGTCCCCCGTTTCCGCAGTGCTGGTCGCCCGCGCTCCCCGCAAGGCGCTGGGCTCCGGCAGCAGCAGCAGCAGCGTCAGCGCGGGGCCGCCGCTGCCCGGCCGGAGAGGTGAGCGCGGCCCCTTCTCCTCCCTCCCTTCCCAAGCTTTTTCCTTTCCTCCCTTCCCTCGCTTTTTCCTTTCCTCTCTTTCCCTCTCTCCCTCACTAGTGTGAAAAACGCCAGTCACTTGTTTTTAAAATTTCAAAAGTTTCATAGTAATAAAAATGGTTATGAAAATAGTAACATAGTTAGAGTAATAAAAAATTTGGACAATTAGGATTTAGGGTAATACGAGACGATAAGAACAAAGAGTTACAGACGGTTCTGGCCAAAAAAAATAAACCCGAAAAAGGACACGTGTTAACAGAGGACTAACCCTCAAAAGCCTGTTGCATATTCATACACCTCATTCATGATGCATAAATTCCATTCAAACAAAGGATTCTGTCTGGTCAGTGTCAACTTCTTTCTCTGAATCCTGACAGCGTCTTCTCTTCAGGGCTGAGCGAGGCGGGAAGAACTTGATAAGAGAGCAATAAATATTTGCGGAAAGCCGATCATATAATACGCATTTTTCACACTACGTTCTTTCTTCTTTTCTTCCCTCCTCCTCCTCTCTCTCCTCCCTCCCTCCTTCATTTCATCCCCCTCTTTTCCCCGCTCCCTCCCCAGGGCTGACACGCTCTCCCGCAGGTGACAGGCGCCCTGTGGGGCTGAACCGGGTCTGCGTGAGGCCGGTGCCCGCCTGGCAAAGGGGCATCAGCGACTTCCTGAAGCTCCCGGCCAAGGAGAGCCGGGCACCCGATGGAGACGCGCCCGGGACCAGCGGCCTGGAGTGGGTACTGGGGCAAGGGGAGCTGTGGAAACCCAGGGCACAGGGAATATTTCTCTGTCTGCTCTGGGGTGCCCTGACCCCCACGGGAGCTCAGACTTTGACCCTCATTCATGGAGAAAGTTTCCTAGACTTCAAGACAGGCTAGAATCCACAAAGGTGTGAAATAGATTATAGAGACTAGTGTAGGTGTATCACTTGGTGAGAAATTGAGGTTTTGGGATTTTTAGTATGTTGTGGATGGAAGCAAGATGGAGGGCACAGGGTGTCATCCTGGGTTTCTTTTTCATGCTTCTTCTTTCTTCTTCTTCGTGGGTTTGGGTGGCATTTTGTAATTGGGCAGAAAAGTCCACGTTGCAGCTCTTTGGGATCAGTTATTGGCTTAAAAGGGAAATAATCTAGATGTCAGTTCTTACTTGGATAGTTTAGTCTTAAAAGACCTTGGAACAAGAGATTGTTGGCCATTTTGTGCCTTCTAATGAAAAGCTGCCAAACTCACACTAGTGAGACTGTTTCACTGATAAGAAATAGTAAACACTTGAGTCTGAACATGAACTGCTGTCTCAAGTGCCTTCACTCCAGACCCAGAGAAACCAACAACTGGAACCCCCACAGGGAAGCAAGCTGTGATTATTTTTCCTCTGTGAAACTCCAGTTCATTTTTGAAGGGGCAAGTTGACAGTGTGTCTCCTGACCTCTGTATCCTCATGGAAGTGATGTTTCTCAGCAAAGTCTGGCAAGGTTTTTAGAGACCTCATCATGGTTCCTGAAAATGGGTGGAGAAGTTGAGGCAAGTTCTTACTGCTCAGGCATAACTTTGCCAGCACAGTGAATTTTGGAGAAGCTTAGGAGAGCACTAACAACTTCCACGTGCCAGGAGTTGAATGGCTTTTCCAAGCTGGAACCTCAGAGATTAACCTGTAGGCTGCACTACTGACTAAAAAGGCAGCAATATAAAATACTGTCTTACAAGACACTCTGTTTTCCATAGGGAATTCTGGGTTGAACCTCCATTTTTCCACCAAATGTAGGTATTCCCAAACTGCCAGGGGGAGCCCATAAGAAGTGGGCCCAAACTGTCCTGCAGGACAAACAGACAAAGGCTTTTAAGTGCATCCCACCTGTTGGTAAAACAGAAAACATTTGCTGTAGCACAGGAAAACTTTAATCCCTTTAATTTGGAGTTTGTTGGGCCGAGCAAGAACAAGGTGGTGGGAAGAGAACCCAGGATGAAGTAGCCCCTGCCAGTCCTGATGCCTCAAGGTGCTGTCTGAGGCTGACTAAGTCATTTGGGCTTTGGGAAAAGGGCTTTTTTAGCCTTTCAAACCACAGCTGGTTTCTGCTAATGCTTCTGAATTAATGCTCCTTACAGAGCTCGGCCCCTGCCACTGGATCCTGCTGAAGAGGGAGCGTGCTTGGAGGAAGAGTAGATGTGATCTGACCTCGATTTTCATGTTACAATGCTCCTCCTACTCGAGCTGGGTTTTGTACATTTGCATAGCTCTTTACAGTTTTTTTGTGGCTTCCTTTCAGCTTTTGTACAAGACTAAAAGTTTGAGAGATGGCACGAACACTGGCACTTAATTTTTACTGTTTGGAACTTAATGTTCATTGTAAACCACTGGTTTAATTTTTATCTTGGTTTGCTTGAGTTCCTCCCGTATGTTGTGCAGCTTTTGTCTTTAATCTTCTGCCTGCATTGTGTTTGTGCAAGAATTGCATGATCGTGGTTGTTCTGTTACTGCAAAGCAGATCCTCGTTTTTTTAATAAACTGAAGCCTTTTGAGCACACACCTGTGTTGTGTCTTTATTGTAGTAAAAGCTGTTAATGAAGATTTCTTTGTCCAAAGATGGGAAACTGGATTTGGAAAGACACTGCAGAGGTGGGTGGGCAGCTGAAACTTGCTCTGATTAGAGGTAAAGTTTAACTAAAACAAACTGGTTATTCTAAAGAATCAGAACTCTGAAAGCTGGGGCAGCAATAAATGGCTAAAACTAAATAAAACTTGTGCTGTTATAGCATTGCCACATAACTTTTGGGGTAATTCATAGGAAAAAAAAGCAAGTGGGGCCTTGTGATAGATCTTGACGTCAGGGGTTCTGCTTCTGCTCCTCCTCAGAAGCTCCCTGAAATTAACATGGTATTGTTGAGCAGATGAAAAAGGGAAGTTAGGAGGAGATTAAAATTTAAATTTAGCAGATCAGGAGAGTTTAGAGGCAGCTCTTGTAGGTCAGCCTGGTGGGGAAAGCAGTGAATGCTGTACAAACCTCTTCCTAAAAAGTCTATTGATAAAAAAGGAGAGTTGTTACAGAAAAGCAGTTCAAGTTCGAATGAGAAGTAGCAACTGATTGCTCCTTAATAGAAATTTTTTTAAGATTAAGATTTTTTTTAAGAAAAAATCTGAGCAAGCCACAGACCTCTTTGCCCTAACAGCACAGAAAACATCATCACAGTGACAGGTCCCACGGTGGCACTAGTGGCAGCTCTTTCCTGGCCCTTTGACCTGCCAAAGCAGCGTATCCTCAGTTCCATTTCTCCTCTAGAAATGCCGGGAGGCAGCAAACACCTGGGGGCTCTGGTCAGATCTGCTCACACCTGCATGCCCTCAGCTGTTATCCACAATCAGCTGCTCCATCAGGGCTGTGCAGCTGCAGCTGGGAAGGGGGAAGGATGAGGAGCTGCTCATCATCAGATCCCAGAATGGTTTGGGTTGGAAGGGACCTCAAAGCTCATCCCACCTTCCACTAGCCCAGCTTGCTCCAAGTCCTGGCTTTGGACACTTCCAGGGATAGGACAGCTTTTCTGGGAAACCTGTGCCAGGGGCCTCCCCACCCTCAGGGAAAAAAATTCCTTCCCAATTCTCCCAGCCTTTCCACCCAGCAGAGCTGCTCCATTCTCTGAACGTTTTGGTGCCTCCTCTGGACTCACTCCAACAGCTCCATGTCCTTCCTGTGCTGGATTGCTCTCACACATCATTAAGCAGATAAAATCTGATGGAGCTGGAACACACGAGGCTGTGGAGGGATGTGAGGTGCACAGAAAGAGCTTGGGATCAAATATGTGCCTCTGTGGTACCCACCCACCCTGCTGGGAACCTCAGGAAGGAGCAGCACTTGGTATTGAGGGGCAACTAAACTGCTTTTGCCTCTAATAAACAAATAAATGTGCTCGCTCTGCACAAATCCAAATGTTTACACCAGGGCCTGCAGCCTTAAAGCTGAGTTTTCAATAGGAACAAAACGCAGGAGAAGATGTTTACTCGGCTCCTTTCCTGCCCCAGTGGGAATACAGGAGGGTGACCTTCAACCCACCCTCCCTGGGGCTGGAGCTGATTTAGCTCCAGCTGTGCCCCTGCTGCTAATCTTTGAGTCTATGGGGAAACAGGAGCAGCACCCAGCCCTTCTGAAAATGAGGGAAAAAATCAGAAAGGGAGAGAGTGCTAAAGCTCAGGAGCTTCAGACAACCCAAAATAAAATTTATAGCTAAGAGCAGGCTTGTAAGAGGTTTCCATGTCCAAAAGCTTGCCTGGTTGTGTTTTTTGGGGTTTCTTTCCCAGCTATTGTTGCTCCAATAAAAATCTCCTGAAAATGGCACTGTGTGGGTCTTAGAATGCTGAGAGAGCTGTACCTATGCTGACACCTGTGCTGAAAGATTTCCATCAATCTCAAGAGGTGCTTCAGTCCAACACTATAATTAATAGGGAAATTTAATGTGGTAAAGAGGGGTCATGCATGGTGTTGAGAATTAATTTACAGATAAATTGTCTGTATCACCGTACTGGGTGTAATGTTACAGCACCTAACAGGCTTTCCCTGTGGAAGGGGATTTCCACAGTCTTAGGGCATGAGGTGTGGTCCAGAGAACCTCCTAAGGAGAACAATCAGCTGAAAATCCAGTCAGCATTACTTTGATATCTTCAGAGTAGTTTTCACTTCTGATGTAATTTCTTGTAATTTTAAGTGAGACAGCAATTATTTTATAATGATGATATCTTGGTTAAATCCATATGAACACCACAACTAATTGACAGCACCTTCCAGTGCCTTAAGGGGCTTCAGGAGAGCTAGAGAGGGATTTGGGACAAGGACCTGGAGGGAGAGAAAATGGGGGAGAAAAGCTTCTCACTGCCAGGGGGAAGGGTTAGATGGGATATTGGGGAGAAATTCCTCCCTGTGAGGGTGGGGAGGCCCTGGCACAGGACACCCAGAGAAGGCCAAGTCTGATGGGGTTTAGAGCAGCCTGGGATAGTGGCAAGTGTTCCTACCCATGGCAGGGGGTGGATGGAGAGGAATTTAAAGATGTTTTCCAACCCAACCCTGCCTGTGGCTCCAACACTTTCAAACACCAGTACCCCAGGCTGACCATAGATGTCAGCAGCAGCTTCAGCTACAAACGCTGGGCTGTGCCAGGGACCAGACAAGGCACCTTCGGACCAGTTTATTAGGAAACGTGGAGGGAATATATAAATATATGGATGAGAGACTGGAATTGCTCATTTCCTGAGTCTGTGTTATCTTGCCAGGTAAGGAAATGGCTTCAACAAAATCACCCACCGTGCCACTGGCTGAATCCCCGTGGCTTGCTCACACCCAGCAGTGCTGGAGGGTCAGGGATGGGCAGTGAGGGCAACCCACTCCCCCCAGCAGATTTTATTTCCATCCCAACACATTGGGATGGAATTTCCTTCCAATAGTCCAAATTATTTATCTGACCCCTGACCTTGAGAACAGCACAGCCCTGAGAGCACTAATGAGCAATAAACTGTTCTCAGCTGAGCCTGCTATTCACACCTGAAGGTCCAAGAGCTCATTTTGACCCAGGCTGGGGCACCCACACTTTTCCCCAGGGAATGTTGGATGTACCCACATCACAAATAAGAGTTCAGGAGGTCACTGCTGGCACAACTGGGCATGTGGTTCAGCAGGAGCTCTTGGATGCTCCAAAAGCAGCTGCAAAGTAAGCAAACAAAGGAGAGGAGATGGAAGTGTTCAGGAAATAATTCCTGAGGGCCGAATATATTGAATTTTAAATCTTACGGAGCAAAATGATCTTTGTTTGGGCAACAGACAGTGATGGAACAGACGCCATCCTCTCTCATCCCCATAGCCTAAGGCTTTTCTTTTTTCTCACAGGGATAATTACAAACTGCTGCTGCTCCAGAGCACTTTTGAGCTTTTCCTGATAGACCCCTTCTCCCCTCAAGTCCCACACAGGACAGACGGCCCATTTCTGTTGGATTTAGCTGGAAGGAAGGATGTCCTGCTGCTGTCCCAGCCAGGGCTGCACAGGGGCAGCTGCTCGGCGGGGACAGCAGATGTCTGGGCCATGGGGACACAGACAGAGGGGAGGGCAGCAGGGCCATCAGCTGTCAGGCTGCCAGCCTCTTACCCTGCCATGGGAAATCCACTGCCAAATCGCAGGGATCTCATCCCCAGATGAGGGGGTTTCATAGTTTTTTTTCTGATTTGCAAGGCTTTTTCTGTTACCACACCGTGTCCAATTTACTGCCATGATTGTAGACTTCCCATTTTAGGAGTGCAGCCTCCCTGCTGTGGACACTGTGCTTTAGAGTTCAGGTGTTGCCTGCAGAGCACTACTAATTTTGGTAAATTCCAAACCTGTTCATGTATATTCCTGCTCTGGATTGAGTGGTTCCAGGGCTGTTTCTATTGGAAGAGAGAAGGGTGAGACCTTGGTGCGTCCCCTGCTCTCACCTCTCTGCCAAAACACACACTTTTAAGCTTTGTCTTTCCTCTAACTTTGCTTTTTTTCCCCTTTGGACATTACTCAGAAGGATATGAGGTCTGTGTCTGCAGGGTCCCCGCTGCCCACGCTGGCGTTGGGGTGGTGCCTCCCTGTGCCTGACCCTCAACAGGAGCTTCATTGTCCTTCCCTCTGCTCCGGACAAAGGGGAATTGTCCTGCCCACCAGCCCCAGCCGCCCTGCGGCCACGGGCAGCTTCATCCCGACCGGAGATGCAGGAAGAAAAGCAGGATGTTTCCTTTCTCTTCACAATAAGGTGCTTGGGAAACAGGCTGAAATCTCACCTGTCTGGGATGAGGATGAGGACACAAGGAATCTCTGTTGGGGCGCTCCTCACTCACCCCAAATGTTTTTGGGTCGGCTTTGCACACCGCCCCCCCCCACCCCACCTTCCCCCCCCCCCCAAAGTTTTTTGGGCGGGCTTTCCCCCCCCCCCCCCCCACCCCTTCATTCAACACACAGGCTGCTGTTCAGATAAACCCCCAAGGGATTATCACAGGGCTAATGAGAATCTACACGTTTAATAGGACTTAGCAGAATTACTACTCGGACTAAAATTGATGATAAATCATTTTTCAGAATTAAGATGCTCCTTGGAAGTGCCCAGATGGTTCAGAGCAGAAAAAATGGGAGCTGAATTGCAAAAATTCCTCTTCCTTTGATCAGAGATATTGTTCATATTGTGATATCCACATTATTATTATTTTCCACAGAAAATAGCGCAAAGAATAAGCAAAATAAACTCATTGTGGAGCAGAGGGTATGAGTAGGGTTTGACAGGATGCTGCCAGGACAGGCTTTTCAAGTGGCTGGATTGAGACATTCTACTTGTGATATTGACAACTTAAAAGGTTTAATAACAAATATTAAGCCTCTATTAAACCTATACTGAGACAGCCAAGTGCATACAGCTCTGAAAAGAGAAAGCAAAACCCTAAAGTGAAATGTCCATTTTTATTAGAACTGGGCTTTGTTTTCTGGTTAACTATGGCATCAGGGAAAAATTTCCAAGCTTGGCCTCAGGATTACGAGGTACTAGGGGAAATAAATAATTGTAATGCCTAAATTATGGATCTGAACACATTTTCCAAATAAACCTTTGGTTTATCCTTGGTGGAGCCCATATGCTGGCAAGCTGTTATGTGTGTGGCTGGATAATGGGATTGTCCCCAGGCTGGAGGCCTGCACACCAGGGAGGAAGGTTTTCCTCATGGTACTTTTAACCATTTTCAGGGAATGAGCAACCTGGTTGGGTGGAAGATGTCACTGCCCAGAGCACAGAGGGAATGAGATGCTCTTTAAAGTCGCTTCCAACCCAAAGCAGTCCATGATTCCGTGATTCTATGAATATGTCCGTTTAAATGCCAAGTTCTTCACCAGAATCAGCCTGGCAGTATCCAAAACCCCAGTGAGTTTCTGCTCCTCTTCCACAGACTCAAGGAGTGGTTTGGGTTGGAAGGGACCACCCCAGTGGGTGCTGAACCCTGGCAGACGCTGAGCCTCAAAGGGGCGCTGAGCTGAGCACCGGCTGATGCTGGGTGCCAGAGGATGCAGAGCCCGACTGAGTGCTGAGCCCGGCTGCTGCTGATCCCCGGAGCATGCTGAGTCCCAGTGGAGTGCCAAGCTGAACTCGGCGGGTGCTGAGCCCGACTGATGCTGAGCTGCGCTGGGTGCTGAGCCACAGTGGGTGCTGAGCTGAGCCCCGGCTGATGCTGAGCCCCAGAGGATGCAGAGCCACACTCGGTGCTGAGCCCGGCTGATGCTGAGCCCCAGAGGACGCAGAGCCCCACTCGGTGCTGAGCCCGGTTGATGCTGAGCCCCAGAGGATGCAGAGCCCCCATCGGTGCTGAGCCCAGGTTTGTGCTGAGCCCGGTTGATGCTGAGCTCCGGCGGGTCCTGAGTCCCGGAGGATGCAGAACCCCGGCGGGTGCTGAGCCCGGCCGGGAGCGGAGCCTCGGTGGCCGCCGTCCCCCCGCACTTCCCGCCCGCCGCTTCCTCCTGGCAACGCCACGCGGTTTCCAGGGCCCCGGTGCCCCGGAAGCGGCGCGGGCGCGGCGCGGCCATAGGGCGGAGCCGCGCGGGGCGGTGCCGGCGCCGAGCGCTGCCGGGTCGGGCTGTGGCCGTCGAGTGCCGTGAGGGAGGAGCTGCGGCGGGCGCGGGGG